>NW_027440552.1:0-85286 GCF_031893055.1 Leptodactylus fuscus
TTATACACAGCACCCCCCTAATAGTTTAATACACAGCACCCCCTAATAGTGTTATACACAGCACCCCCCTAATAGTTTAATACACAGCACCCCCCTAATAGTGTTATACACAGAACCCCCCTAATAGTGTTATACACAGCACCCCCCTAATAGTTTAATACACAGCACCCCCCTAATAGTATTATACACAGCACCCCCCTAATAGTGTTATACACAGCACCCCCCTAATAGTTTAATACACAGCACCCCCCTAATAGTGTTATACACAGCACCCCCCTAATAGTTTTATACACATCACACCAATAATAGTGTTATACACAGCACCCCCCTAATATTTTAATACACAGCACGCCCCTAATAGTGTTATACACAGCACCCCCCTAATAGTGTTATACACAGCACCCCCCTAATATTGTTATACACAGCACCCCCCTAATAGTGTTATACACAGCACCCCCCTAATAGTTTAATACACAGCACCCCCCTAATAGTGTTATACACAGCACCCCCCTAATAGTGTTATACAAAGCACCCCCCTAATAGTTTAATACACAGCACCCCACTAATAGTGTTATACACAGCACCCCCCTAATAGTTTAATACACAGCACCCCCCTAATAGTTTAATACACATCACCCCCCTAATAATTTAATACACAGCACCCCCCTAATAGTGTTATACACAGCACCCCCCTAATAGTTTTATACACATCACACCAATAATAGTGTTATACACAGCACCCCCCTAATAGTTTAATACACAGCACGCCCCTAATAGTGTTATACACAGCACCCCCCTAATAGTGTTATACACAGCACCCCCCTAATATTGTTATACACAGCACCCCCCTAATAGTGTTATACACAGCACCCCCCTAATAGTTTAATACACAGCACCCCCTAATAGTGTTATACACAGCACCCCCCTAATAGTGTTATACAAAGCACCCCCCTAATAGTTTAATACACAGCACCCCCCTAATAGTGTTATACACAGCACCCCCCTAATAGTTTAATACACAGCACCCCCCTAATAGTTTAATACACATCACCCCCCTAATAATTTAATACACAGCACCCCCCTAATAGTGTTATACACAGCACCCCCCTAATTGTTTACTACACAGCACCCCCCTAGTAGTGTTATACACAGCACCCCCCTAATAGTTTAATACACAGCACCCCCCTAATAGTTTAATACACATCACCCCCCTAATAATTTAATACACAGCACCCCCCTAATAGTGTTATACACAGCACCCCCCTAATAGTTTAATACACAGCACCCCAATAATAGTGTTATACACAGCACCCCCCTAATAGTTTAATACACAGCACCCCCCTAATAGTGTTATACACAGCACCCCCCTAATAGTGTTATACACAGAACCCCCTTAATAGTGTTATACACAGCACCCCCCTAATATTTTAATACACAGCACCCCCTAATAGTGTTATACTCATCACCCCCTAATAGTGTTATACACAGCACCCCCCTAATTGTTTACTACACAGCACCCCCCTAGTAGTGTTATACACAGCACCCCCCTAATAGTTTAATACACAGCACCCCCCTAATAGTTTAATACACATCACCCCCCTAATAATTTAATACACAGCACCCCCCTAATAGTGTTATACACAGCACCCCCCTAATTGTTTACTACACAGCACCCCCCTAGTAGTGTTATACACAGCACCCCCCTAATAATTTAATACACAGCACCCCCCTAATAGTTTAATACACAGCACCCCCCTAATAGTTTAATACACAGCACCCCCCTAATAATTTAATACACAGCACCCCCTAATAGTGTTATACACAGCAGCCCCCTAATAGTTTAATACACAGCACCCCCCTAATAGTTTAATACACAGCACCCCCCTAATAGTTTAATACACAGCACCCCCCTAATAGTTTAATACACATCACCCCCCTAATAATTTAATACACAGCACCCCCCTAATAGTGTTATACACAGCACCCCCCTAATTGTTTACTACACAGCACCCCCCTAGTAGTGTTATACACAGCACCCCCCTAATAATTTAATACACAGCACCCCCCTAATAGTTTAATACACAGCACCCCCCTAATAGTTTAATACACAGCACCCCCCTAATAGTTTAATACACAGCACCCCCCTAATAGTTTAATACACAGCACCCCCCTAATAGTTTAATACACAACACCCCCCTAATAATTTAATACACAGCACCCCCCTAATACTGTTATACACAGCACCCCCCTAATAGTGTTATACACAGCACCCCCCTAATAGTTTAATACACAGCACCCCCCTAATAGTGTTATACACAGCACCCCCCTAATAGTTTAATACACAGCACCCCCCTAATAGTGTTATACACAGCACCCCCCTAATAGTTTAATACACAGCACCCCCTAATTGTTTAATACACAGCACCCCCCTAATTGTTTAATACACAGCACCCCCCTAATAATTTAATACACAGCACCCCCCTAATAGTGTTATACACAGCACCCCCTAATAGTTTAATACACAGCACCCCAATAATAGTGTTATACACAGCACCCCCCTAATAGTTTAATACACAGCACCCCCCTAATAGTTTAATACACAGCACCCCCCTAATAGTGTTATACACAGCACCCCCCTAATATTTTAATATACAGCGCCCCCCTAATAGTGTTATACACAGCACCCCCCTAATAGTTTAATACACAGCACCCCCCTAATAGTTTAATACACAGCACCCCCCTAATAATTTAATACACAGCACCCCCCTAATAGTTTAATACACAGCACCCCCCTAGTAGTGTTATACACAGCACCCCCCTAATAATTTAATACACAGCACCCCCCTAATAGTTTAATACACAGCACCCCCCTAATAGTTTAATACACAGCACCCCCCTAATAGTTTAATACACAGCACCCCCCTAATAGTTTAATACACAACACCCCCCTAATAATTTAATACACAGCACCCCCCTAATACTGTTATACACAGCACCCCCCTAATAGTGTTATACACAGAACCCCCCTAATAATTTAATACACAGCACCCCAATAATAGTGTTATACACAGCACCCCCCTAATAGTTTAATACACAGCACCCCAATAATAGTGTTATACACAGCACCCCCTAATAGTTTAATACACAGCACACCCCAATAGTGTTATACACAGCACCCCCCTAATAGTGTTATACACAGCACCCCCCTAATAGTTTAATACACAGCACCCCCCTAATTGTTTAATACACAGCACCCCCCTAATTGTTTAATACACAGCACCCCCCTAATAATTTAATACACAGCACCCCCCTAATAGTGTTATACACAGAACCCCCCTAATAGTTTAATACACAGCACCCCAATAATAGTGTTATACACAGCACCCCCCTAATAGTTTAATACACAGCACCCCCCTAATAGTGTTATACACAGCACCCCCCTAATAGTGTTATACACAGCACCCCCCTAATATTGTTATACACAGCACCCCCCTAATAGTGTTATACACAGCACCCTCCTAATAGTTTAATACACAGCACCCCCTAATAGTGTTATACACAGCACCCCCCTAATAGTGTTATACAAAGCACCCCCCTAATAGTTTAATACACAGCACCCCCCTAATAGTGTTATACACAGCACCCCCTAATAGTTTAATACACAGCACCCCCCTAATAGTTTAATACACATCACCCCCTAATAATTTAATACACAGCACCCCCCTAATAGTGTTATACACAGCACCCCCCTAATTGTTTACTACACAGCACCCCCCTAGTAGTGTTATACACAGCACCCCCCTAATAATTTAATACACAGCACCCCCCTAATAGTTTAATACACAGCACCCCCCTAATAGTTTAATACACAGCACCCCCCTAATAGTTTAATACACAGCACCCCCCTAATAATTTAATACACAGCACCCCCTAATAGTGTTATACACAGCAGCCCCCTAATAGTTTAATACACAGCACCCCCCTAATAGTTTAATACACAGCACCCCCCTAATAGTGTTATACACAGCACCCCCCTAATAGTGTTATACACAGCACCCCCCTAATAGTTTAATACACAGCACCCCAATAATAGTGTTATACACAGCAACCCCCTAATAGTTTAATACACAGCACCCCCCTAATAGTGTTATACACAGCACCCCCCTAATAGTGTTATACACAGAACCCCCTTAATAGTGTTATACACAGCACCCCCCTAATAGTTTAATACACAGCACCCCCCTAATAGTGTTATACACAGCACCCCCCTAATAGTGTTATACACAGCACCCCCCTAATAGTTTAATACACAGCACCCCACTAATAGTGTTATACACAGCACCCCCCTAATAGTTTAATACACAGCACCCCCCTAATAGTTTAATACACAACACCCCCTAATAATTTAATACACAGCACCCCCCTAATACTGTTATACACAGCACCCCCCTAATAGTGTTATACACAGAACCCCCCTAATAATTTAATACACAGCACCCCAATAATAGTGTTATACACAGCACCCCCCTAATAGTTTAATACACAGCACCCCCCTAATAGTTTAATACACAGCACCCCCCTAATAGTTTAATACACAGCACCCCCCCAATAGTGTTATACACAGCACCCCCCTAATAGTATTATACACAGCACCCCCCTAATAGTTTAATACACAGCACCCCCCTAATTGTTTAATACACTGCACCCCCTAATTGTTTAATACACAGCACCCCCCTAATAATTTAATACACAGCACCCCCCCTAATAGTGTTATACACAGCACCCCCCTAATAGTTTAATACACAGCACCCCAATAATAGTGTTATACACAGCACCCCCCTAATAGTTTAATACACAGCACCAACCTAATAGTGTTATACACAGCACCCCCCTAATAGTGTTATACACAGCACCCCCCTAATAGTTTAATACACAGCACCCCCTAATTGTTTAATACACAGCACCCCCCTAATTGTTTAATACACAGCACCCCCCTAATAATTTAATACACAGCACCCCCCTAATAGTGTTATACACAGCACCCCCCCTAATAGTTTAATACACAGCACCCCAATAATAGTGTTATACACAGCACCCCCCTAATAGTTTAATACACAGCACCCCCCTAATAGTGTTATACACAGCACCCCCCTAATAGTGTTATACACAGCACCCCCCTAATATTGTTATACACAGCACCCCCCTAATAGTGTTATAAACAGCACCCCCCTAATAGTTTAATACACAGCACCCCCCTAATAGTGTTATACACAGCACCCCCCTAATAGTGTTATACAAAGCACCCCCCTAATAGTTTAATACACAGCACCCCCCTAATAGTTTAATACACATCACCCCCCTAATAATTTAATACACAGCACCCCCCTAATAGTGTTATACACAGCACCCCCCTAATTGTTTACTACACAGCACCCCCCCAGTAGTGTTATACACAGCACCCCCCTAATAGTTTAATACACAGCACCCCCCTAATAGTTTAATACACATCACCCCCCTAATAATTTAATACACAGCACCCCCCTAATAGTGTTATACACAGCACCCCCCTAATTGTTTACTACACAGCACCCCCCTAGTAGTGTTATACACAGCACCCCCCTAATAATTTAATACACAGCACCCCCTAATAGTTTAATACACAGCACCCCCCTAATAGTTTAATACACAGCACCCCCCTAATAATTTAATACACAGCACCCCCTAATAGTGTTATACACAGCAGCCCCCTAATAGTTTAATACACAGCACCCCCCTAATAGTTTAATACACAGCACCCCCCTAATAGTGTTATACACAGCACCCCCCTAATAGTGTTATACACAGCACCCCCCTAATAGTTTAATACACAGCACCCCAATAATAGTGTTATACACAGCACCCCCCTAATAGTTTAATACACAGCACCCCCCTAATAGTGTTATACACAGCACCCCCCTAATAGTGTTATACACAGAACCCCCTTAATAGTGTTATACACAGCACCCCCCTAATATTTAATACACAGCACCCCCTAATAGTGTTATACTCATCACCCCCCTAATAGTGTTATACACAGCACCCCCCTAATTGTTTACTACACAGCACCCCCTAGTAGTGTTATACACAGCACCCCCCCTAATAGTTTAATACACAGCACCCCCCTAATAGTTTAATACACATCACCCCCTAATAATTTAATACACAGCACCCCCCTAATAGTGTTATACACAGCACCCCCCTAATAGTTTAATACACAGCACCCCAATAATAGTGTTATACACAGCACCCCCCTAATAGTTTAATACACAGCACCCCCCTAATAGTGTTATACACAGCACCCCCCTAATAGTGTTATACACAGAACCCCCTTAATAGTGTTATACACAGCACCCCCCCTAATATTTTAATACACAGCACCCCCTAATAGTGTTATACTCATCACCCCCTAATAGTGTTATACACAGCACCCCCCTAATTGTTTACTACACAGCACCCCCCTAGTAGTGTTATACACAGCACCCCCTAATAGTTTAATACACAGCACCCCCCTAATAGTTTAATACACATCACCCCCCTAATAATTTAATACACAGCACCCCCTAATAGTGTTATACACAGCACCCCCCTAATTGTTTACTACACAGCACCCCCCTAGTAGTGTTATACACAGCACCCCCCTAATAATTTAATACACAGCACCCCCTAATAGTTTAATACACAGCACCCCCCTAATAATTTAATACACAGCACCCCCTAATAGTGTTATACACAGCAGCCCCCCTAATAGTTTAATACACAGCACCCCCCTAATAGTTTAATACACAGCACCCCCCCTAATAGTTTAATACACAGCACCCCCCTAATAGTTTAATACACATCACCCCCCTAATAATTTAATACACAGCACCCCCTAATAGTGTTATACACAGCACCCCCCTAATTGTTTACTACACAGCACCCCCCTAGTAGTGTTATACACAGCACCCCCCTAATATTTAATACACAGCACCCCCCTAATAGTTTAATACACAGCACCCCCCTAATAGTTTAATACACAGCACCCCCCTAATAGTTTAATACCAGCACCCCCCCTAATAGTTTATACACAGCACCCCCCTAATAGTTTAATACACAACACCCCCCTAATATTTAATACACAGCACCCCCCTAATACTGTTATACACAGCACCCCCCTAATAGTGTTATACACAGCACCCCCCTAATAGTTTAATACACAGCACCCCCCTAATAGTGTTATACACAGCACCCCCCTAATAGTTTAATACACAGCACCCCCCCTAATAGTTTAATACACAACACCCCCCTAATAATTTAATACACAGCACCCCCCTAATACTGTTATACACAGCACCCCCCTAATAGTGTTATACACAGAACCCCCCTAATAATTTAATACACAGCACCCCAATAATAGTGTTATACACAGCACCCCCCTAATAGTTTAATACACAGCACCCAAATAATAGTGTTATACACAGCACCCCCTAATAGTTTAATACACAGCACCCCCCCAATAGTGTTATACACAGCACCCCCCTAATAGTTTAATACACAGCACCCCCTAATTGTTTAATACACAGCACCCCCCTAAATTGTTTAATACACAGCACCCCCTAATAATTTAATACACAGCACCCCCCCTATAGTGTTATACACAGCACCCCCTAATAGTGTTATACACCGCACCCCCCTAATATTGTTATACAAAGCACCCTCCTAATAGTTTAATACACAGCACCCCCCTAATAGTGTTATACACAGCACCCCCCTAATAGTTAATACAGAGAACCCCCTAATAGTGTTAAACACAGCACCCCAATAATAGTGTTATACACAGCAGCAGCCCCCTAATATTTTAATAGACAGCACCCCCCTAATAGTTTAATACACAGCACCCCTACCCCTTAATAATTTAATACACAGCACCCCCCTAATAGTTTAATACACAGCACCCCCCTAGTAGTGTTATACACAGCACCCCCCTAATAATTTAATACACAGCACCCCCTAATAGTTTAATACACAGCACCCCCCTATAGTTTAATACACAGCACCCCCCTAATAGTTTAATACACAGCACCCCCCTAATAATTTAATACACAGCACCCCCCTAATACTGTTATACACAGCACCCCCCTAATAGTGTTATACACAGAACCCCCCTAATATTTTAATACACAGCACCCCAATAATAGTGTTATACACAGCACCCCCTAATAGTTTAATACACAGCACCCCAATAATAGTGTTATACACAGCACCCCCCTAATAGTTTAATACACAGCACCCCCCCAATAGTGTTATACACAGCACCCCCCTAATAGTGTTATACACAGCACCCCCCTAATAGTTTTAATACACAGCACCCCCTAATTGTTTAATACACAGCACCCCCTAATTGTTTAATACACAGCACCCCCCTAATAATTTAATACACAGCACCCCCCTAATAGTGTTATACACAGCACCCCCCTAATAGTTTAATACACAGCACCCCAATAATAGTGTTATACACAGCACCCCCCTAATAGTTTAATACACAGCACCCCCTAATAGTGTTATACACAGCACCCCCCTAATAGTTTAATACACAGCACCCCCCTAATTGTTTAATACACAGCACCCCCCTAATTGTTTAATACACAGCACCCCCCTAATAATTTAATACACAGCACCCCCCTAATAGTGTTATACACAGCACCCCCCTAATAGTTTAATACACAGCACCCCAATAATAGTGTTATACACAGCACCCCCCTAATAGTTTAATACACAGCACCCCCCTAATAGTCGTTATACACAGCACCCCCCTAATAGTGTTATACACAGCACCCCCCTAATATTGTTATACACAGCACCCCCTAATAGTGTTATACACAGCACCCCCCTAATAGTTTAATACACAGCACCCCCCTAATAGTGTTATACACAGCACCCCCATAATAGTGTTATACACAGCACCCCCCTAATATTGTTATACACAGCACCCCCCTAATAGTGTTATACAAGCACCCCCCTAAAGTTAATACACAGCACCCCCCTAATAGTGTTATACACAGCACCCCCTAATAGTTTAATACACAGCACCCCCTAATAGTGTTATACACAGCACCCCCCTAATAGTGTTATACACAGAACCCCCCTAATAATTTAATACACAGCACCCCAATAATAGTGTTATACACAGCACCCCCCTAATAGTTTAATACACAGCACCCCAATAATAGTGTTATACACAGCACCCCCCCTAATAGTTTAATACACAGCACCCCCCAATAGTGTTATACACAGCACCCCCCTAATAGTGTTATACACAGCACCCCCCTAATAGTTTAATACACAGCAACCCCCTAATTGTATAATACACAGCATCCCCTAATTGTTAATACACAGCACCCCCCTAATAATTTAATACACAGCACCCCCCTAATAGTGTTATACACAGCACCCCCCTAATAGTTTAATACACAGCACCCCAATAATAGTGTTATACACAGCACCCCCCTAATAGTTTAATACACAGCACCACCTAATAGTGTTATACACAGCACCCCCCTAATAGTGTTATACACAGCACCCCCCCTAATATTGTTATACACAGCACCCCCCTAATAGTGTTATACACAGCACCCCCCTAATAGTTTAATACACAGCACCCCCCTAATAGTGTTATACACAGCACCCCCCTAATAGTGTTATACAAAGCACCCCCCTAATAGTTTAATACACAGCACCCCCCTAATAGTGTTATACACAGCACCCCCCTAATAGTTTAATACACAGCACCCCCCTAATAGTTTAATACACATCACCCCCCTAATAATTTAATACACAGCACCCCCCTAATAGTGTTATACACAGCACCCCCCTAATTGTTTACTACACAGCACCCCCCTAGTAGTGTTATACACAGCACCCCCCTAATAATTTAATACACAGCACCCCCCTAATAGTTTAATACACAGCACCCCCCTAATAGTTTAATACACAGCACCCCCCTAATAATTTAATACACAGCACCCCCTAATAGTGTTATACACAGCAGCCCCCTAATAGTTTAATACACAGCACCCCCCTAATAGTTTAATACACAGCACCCCCCTAATAGTGTTATACACAGCACCCCCCTAATAGTGTTATACACAGCACCCCCCTAATAGTTTAATACACAGCACCCCAATAATAGTGTTATACACAGCACCCCCCTAATAGTTTAATACACAGCAACCCCCTAATAGTGTTATACACAGCACCCCCCTAATAGTGTTATACACAGAACCCCCTTAATAGTGTTATACACAGCACCCCCCTAATATTTTAATACACAGCACCCCCTCTAATAGTGTTATACACAGCACCCCCTAATAGTTTAATACACAGCACCCCCTAATTGTTTAATACACAGCACCCCCCTAATTGTTTAATACACAGCACCCCCCTAATAATTTAATACACAGCACCCCCCTAATAGTGTTATACACAGCACCCCCCTAATAGTTTAATACACAGCACCCCAATAATAGTGTTATACACAGCACCCCCCTAATAGTTTAATACACAGCACCAACCTAATAGTGTTATACACAGCACCCCCCTAATAGTGTTATACACAGCACCCCCCTAATATTGTTATACACAGCACCCCCCTAATAGTGTTATACACAGCACCCCCTAATAGTTTAATACACAGCACCCCCCTAATAGTGTTATACACAGCACCCCCCTAATAGTGTTATACAAAGCACCCCCCTAATAGTTTAATACACAGCACCCCCCTAATAGTGTTATACACAGCACCCCCTAATAGTTTAATACACAGCACCCCCCTAATAGTTTAATACACATCACCCCCCTAATAATTTAATACACAGCACCCCCCTAATAGTGTTATACACAGCACCCCCCCTAATTGTTTACTACACAGCACCCCCCTAGTAGTGTTATACACAGCACCCCCCTAATAATTTAATACACAGCACCCCCTAATAGTTTAATACACAGCACCCCCCTAATAGTTTAATACACAGCACCCCCCTAATAATTTAATACACAGCACCCCCTAATAGTGTTATACACAGCAGCCCCCTAATAGTTTAATACACAGCACCCCCTAATAGTTTAATACACAGCACCCCCCTAATAGTGTTATACACAGCACCCCCCTAATAGTGTTATACACAGCACCCCCCTAATAGTTTAATACACAGCACCCCAATAATAGTGTTATACACAGCACCCCCCTAATAGTTTAATACACAGCAACCCCCTAATAGTGTTATACACAGCCCCCCTAATAGTGTTATACACAGAACCCCCTTAATAGTGTTATACACAGCACCCCCCTAATATTTTAATACACAGCACCCCCCTAATAGTGTTATACACAGCACCCCCCTAATAGTGTTATACACAGCACCCCCCTAATAGTTTAATACACAGCACCCCCCTAATAGTGTTATACACAGCACCCCCCTAATAGTTTAATACACAGCACCCCCTAATAGTTTAATACACAACACCCCCTAATAATTTAATACACAGCACCCCCCTAATACTGTTATACACAGCACCCCCCTAATAGTGTTATACACAGAACCCCCCTAATAATTAATACACAGCACCCCAATAATAGTGTTATACACAGCACCCCCCTAATAGTTAATACACAGCACCCAAATAATAGTGTTATACACAGCACCCCCTAAAAGTTTAATACACAGCAACCCCCCCAATAGTGTTATACACAGCACCCCCTAATAGTTTAATACACAGCACCCCCCTAATTGTTTAATACACAGCACCCCCCTAATTGTTTAATACACAGCACCCCCCTAATAATTTAATACACAGCACCCCCCTAATAGTGTTATACACAGCACCCCCCTAATAGTTTAATACACAGCACCCCAATAATAGTGTTATACACAGCACCCCCCTAATAGTTTAATACACAGCACCAACCTAATAGTGTTACACACAGCACCCCCCTAATAGTGTTATACACAGCACCCCCCTAATATTGTTATACAGAGCACCCCCCTAATAGTGTTATACACAGCACCCCCTAATAGTGTTATACACCGCACCCCCCTAATATTGTTATACAAAGCACCCCCCTAATAGTTTAATACACAGCACCCCCCTAATAGTGTTATACACAGCACCCCCTAATAGTTAATACAGAGAACCCCCCTAATAGTGTTAAACACAGCACCCCAATAATAGTGTTATACACAGCAGCCCCTAATATTTTAATAGACAGTGCCCCCCTAATAGTGTTATACACAGCACCCCCCTAATAGTTTAATACACAGCACCCCCCTAATAGTTTAATACACAGCACCCCCCTAATAATTTAATACACAGCACCCCCCTAATAGTTTAATACACAGCACCCCCCTAGTAGTGTTATACACAGCACCCCCTAATAATTTAATACACAGCACCCCCCTAATAGTTTAATACACAGCACCCCCCTAATAGTTTAATACACAGCACCCCCTAATAGTTTAATACACAGCACCCCCCTAATAATTTAATACACAGCACCCCCCTAATACTGTTATACACAGCACCCCCCTAATAGTGTTATACACAGAACCCCCCTAATATTTTAATACACAGCACCCCAATAATAGTGTTATACACAGCACCCCCCTAATAGTTTAATACACAGCACCCCAATAATAGTGTTATACACAGCACTCCCCTAATAGTTTAATACACAGCACCCCCCAATAGTGTTATACACAGCACCCCCCTAATAGTGTTATACACAGCACCCCCCTAATAGTTTAATACACAGCACCCCCCTAATTGTTTAATACACAGCACCCCCCTAATTGTTTAATACACAGCACCCCCCTAATAATTTAATACACAGCACCCCCCTAATAGTGTTATACACAGCACCCCCCTAATAGTTTAATACACAGCACCCCAATAATAGTGTTATACACAGCACCCCCCTAATAGTTTAATACACAGCACCCCCCTAATAGTGTTGTACACAGCACTCCCCTAATAGTGTTATACACAGCACCCTCCTAATATTGTTATACACAGCACCCCCCTAATAGTGTTATACACAGCACCCCCCTAATAGTTAATACACAGCACCCCCCCTAATAGTGTTATACACAGCACCCCCATAATAGTGTTATACAAAGCACCCCCCTAATAGTTTAATACACAGCACCCCCCTAATAGTGTTATACACAGCACCCCCCTAATAGTTTAATACACAGCACCCCCCTTATAGTTTAATACACATCACCCCCCTAATAATTTAATACACAGCACCCCCCTAATAGTTTATACACAGCACCCCCCTAATTGTTTACTACACAGCACCCCCCTAGTAGTGTTATACACAGCACCCCCCTAATAATTTAATACACAGCACCCCCCTAATAGTTTATACACAGCACCCCCCTAATAGTTTAATACACAGCACCCCCCTAATAATTTAATACACAGCACCCCCTAATAGTGTTATACACAGCAGCCCCCTAATAGTTTAATACACAGCACCCCCCTAATAGTTTAATACACAGCACCCCCCTAATAGTGTTATACACAGCACACCCCCTAATAGTGTTATACACAGCACCCCCCTAATAGTTTAATACACAGCACCCCAATAATAGTGTTATACACAGCACCCCCCTAATAGTGTTATACACAGCACCCCTCCTAATAGTTTAATACACAGCACCCCCCTAATAGTGTTATACACAGCACCCCCCTAATAGTGTTATACAAAGCACCCCCCTAATACTTTAATACACAGCACCCCCCTAATAGTGTTATACACAGCACCCCCTAATAGTTTAATACACAGCACCCCCCTAATAGTTTAATACACATCACCCCCTAATAATTTAATACACAGCACCCCCCTAATAGTGTTATACACAGCACCCCCCTAATTGTTTACTACACAGCACCCCCCTAGTAGTGTTATACACAGCACCCCCCTAATAATTTAATACACAGCACCCCCCTAATAGTTTAATACACAGCACCCCCTAATAGTTTAATACACAGCACCCCCCTAATATTTAATACACAGCACCCCCTAATAGTGTTATACACAGCAGCCCCCTATAGTTTAATACACAGCACCCCCCTAATAGTTTAATACACAGCACCCCCCTAATAGTGTTATACACAGCACCCCCCTAATAGTGTTATACACAGCACCCGCCTAATATTTAATACACAGCACCCAATAATAGTGTTATACACAGCACCCCCCTAATAGTTTAATACACAGCACCCCCCTAATAGTGTTATACACAGCACCCCCCTAATAGTGTTATACACAGAACCCCCTTAATAGTGTTATACACAGCACCCCCCTAATAGTTTAATACACAGCACCCCCCTAATAGTGTTATACACAGCACCCCCCTAATAGTGTTATACACAGCACCCCCCCTAATAGTTTAATACACAGCACCCCACTAATAGTGTTATACACAGCACCCCCCTAATAGTTTAATACACAGCACCCCCCTAATAGTTAATACACAACACCCCCTAATATTTAATACACAGCACCCCCCTAATACTGTTATACACAGCACCCCCCTAATAGTGTTATACACAGTAACCCCCCTAATAATTTAATACACAGCACCCCAATAATAGTGTTATACACAGCACCCCCCTAATAGTTTATACACAGCACCCCCTAATAGTTTAATACACAGCACCCCCCTAATAGTTTAATACACAGCACCCCCCAATAGTGTTATACACAGCACCCCCCTAATAGTATTATACACAGCACCCCCCTAATAGTTTAATACACAGCACCCCCCTAATTGTTTAATACACTGCACCCCCTAATTGTTTAATACACAGCACCCCCCTAATAATTTAATACACAGCACCCCCCCTAATAGTGTTATACACAGCACCCCCTAATAGTTTAATACACAGCACCCCAATAATAGTGTTATACACAGCACCCCCCTAATAGTTTAATACACAGCACCAACCTAATAGTGTTATACACAGCACCCCCCTAATAGTGTTATACACAGCACCCCCCTAATAGTTTAATACACAGCACCCCCTAATTGTTTAATACACAGCACCCCCCTAATTGTTTATACACAGCACCCCCCTAATATTTAATACACAGCACCCCCTAATAGTGTTATACACAGCACCCCCCTAATAGTTTAATACACAGCACCCCAATAATAGTGTTATACACAGCACCCCCCCTAATAGTTTAATACACAGCACCCCCCTAATAGTGTTATACACAGCACCCCCTAATAGTGTTATACACAGCACCCCCCTAATATTGTTATACACAGCACCCCCCTAATAGTGTTATAAACAGCACCCCCCTAATAGTTTAATACACAGCACCCCCCTAATAGTGTTATACACAGCACCCCCCTAATAGTGTTATACAAAGCACCCCCTAATAGTTTAATACACAGCCCCCCCTAATAGTTTAATACACATCACCCCCCTAATAATTTAATACACAGCACCCCCCTAATAGTGTTATACACAGCACCCCCCTAATTGTTTACTACACAGCACCCCCCAGTAGTGTTATACACAGCACCCCCCTAATAGTTTAATACACAGCACCCCCCTAATAGTTTAATACACATCACCCCCCTAATAATTTAATACACAGCACCCCCCTAATAGTGTTATACACAGCACCCCCCTAATTGTTACTACACAGCACCCCCCTAGTAGTGTTATACACAGCACCCCCCTAATAATTTAATACACAGCACCCCCTAATAGTTTTAATACACAGCACCCCCCTAATAGTTAATACACAGCACCCCCCTAATAATTTAATACACAGCACCCCCTAATAGTGTTATACACAGCAGCCCCCTAATAGTTTTAATACCAGCACCCCCCTAATAGTTTAATACACAGCACCCCCCTAATAGTGTTATACACAGCACCCCCTAATAGTGTTATACACAGCACCCCCCTAATAGTTTAATACACAGCACCCCATAATAGTGTTATACACAGCACCCCCCTAATAGTTTAATACACAGCAGCACCCGCCCTAATAGTGTTATACACAGCACCCCCCTAATAGTGTTATACACAGAACCCCCTAATAGTGTTATACACAGCACCCCCCTAAATATTTAATACACAGCACCCCCTAATAGTGTTATACTCATCACCCCCTAATAGTTATACACAGCACCCCCCTAATTGTTTACTACAGCACCCCACTAGTAGTGTTATACACAGCACCCCCTAATAGTTTAATACACAGCACCCCCCTAATAGTTTAATACACATCACCCCCCTAATAATTTAATACACAGCACCCCCCTAATAGTGTTATACACAGCACCCCCCTAATAGTTTAATACACAGCACCCCAATAATAGTGTTATACACAGCACCCCCCTAATAGTTTAATACACAGCACCCCCCTAATAGTGTTATACACAGCACCCCCCTAATAGTGTTATACACAGAACCCCCTTAATAATGTTATACACAGCACCCCCCTAATATTTTAATACACAGCACCCCCTAATAGTGTTATACTCATCACCCCCTAATAGTGTTATACACAGCACCCCCCTAATTGTTTACTACACAGGCACCCCCCTAGTAGTGTTATACACAGCACCCCCCTAATAGTTTAATACACAGCACCCCCCTAATAGTTTAATACACATCACCCCCCTAATAATTTAATACACAGCACCCCCCTAATAGTGTTATACACAGCACCCCCCTAATTGTTTACTACACAGCACCCCCCTAGTAGTGTTATACACAGCACCCCCCTAATAATTTAATACACAGCACCCCCCTAATAGTTTAATACACAGCACCCCCTAATAGTTTAATACACAGCACCCCCCTAATAATTTAATACACAGCACCCCCTAATAGTGTTATACACAGCAGCCCCCTAATAGTTTAATACACAGCACCCCCCTAATAGTTTAATACACAGCACCCCCCTAATAGTTTAATACACAGCACCCCCCTAATAGTTTAATACACATCACCCCCCTAATAATTTAATACACAGCACCCCCCTAATAGTGTTATACACAGCACCCCCCTAATTGTTTACTACACAGCACCCCCCTAGTAGTGTTATACACAGCACCCCCCCTAATAATTTAATACACAGCACCCCCCTAATAGTTTAATACACAGCACCCCCCTAATAGTTTAATACACAGCACCCCCCTAATAGTTTAATACACAGCACCCCCCTAATAGTTTAATACACAGCACCCCCCTATAGTTTAATACACAACACCCCCCTAATAATTTAATACACAGCACCCCCCTAATACTGTTATACACAGCACCCCCCTAATAGTGTTATACACAGCACCCCCCTAATAGTTTAATACACAGCACCCCCCTAATAGTGTTATACACAGCACCCCCCTAATAGTTTAATACACAGCACCCCCCTAATAGTTTAATACACAACACCCCCCTAATAATTTAATACACAGCACCCCCCTAATACTGTTATACACAGCACCCCCCTAATAGTGTTATACACAGAACCCCCCTAATAATTTAATACACAGCACCCCAATAATAGTGTTATACACAGCACCCCCCTAATAGTTTAATACACAGCACCCAAATAATAGTGTTATACACAGCACCCCCTAATAGTTTAATACACAGCACCCCCCCAATAGTGTTATACACAGCACCCCCCTAATAGTTTAATACACAGCACCCCCCTAATTGTTTAATACACAGCACCCCCCTAATTGTTTAATACACAGCACCCCCCTAATAATTTAATACACAGCACCCCCCTAATAGTGTTATACACAGCACCCCCTAATAGTGTTATACACCGCACCCCCCTAATATTGTTATACAAAGCACCCTCCTAATAGTTTAATACACAGCACCCCCCTAATAGTGTTATACACAGCACCCCCCTAATAGTTTAATACAGAGAACCCCCTAATAGTGTTAAACACAGCACCCCAATAATAGTGTTATACACAGCAGCCCCCTAATATTTTAATAGACAGCACCCCCCTAATAGTTTAATACACAGCACCCCCCTAATAATTTAATACACAGCACCCCCCTAATAGTTTAATACACAGCACCCCCCTAGTAGTGTTATACACAGCACCCCCCTAATAATTTAATACACAGCACCCCCCTAATAGTTTAATACACAGCACCCCCCTAATAGTTTAATACACAGCAACCCCCTAATAGTTTAATACACAGCACCCCCCTAATAATTTAATACACAGCACCCCCCTAATACTGTTATACACAGCACCCCCCTAATAGTGTTATACACAGAACCCCCCTAATATTTTAATACACAGCACCCCAATAATAGTGTTATACACAGCACCCCCCTAATAGTTTAATACACAGCACCCCAATAATAGTGTTATACACAGCACCCCCCTAATAGTTTAATACACAGCACCCCCCCAATAGTGTTATACACAGCACCCCCCTAATAGTGTTATACACAGCACCCCCCTAATAGTTTAATACACAGCACACCCCTAATTGTTTAATACACAGCACCCCCCTAATTGTTTAATACACAGCACCCCCCTAATAATTTAATACACAGCACCCCCCTAATAGTGTTATACACAGCACCCCCCTAATAGTTTAATACACAGCACCCCAATAATAGTGTTATACACAGCACCCCCCTAATAGTTTAATACACAGCACCCCCCTAATAGTGTTGTACACAGCACTCCCCTAATAGTGTTATACACAGCACCCTCCTAATATTGTTATACACAGCACCCCCCTAATAGTGTTATACACAGCACCCCCCTAATAGTTTAATACACAGCACCCCAATAATAGTGTTATACACAGCACCCCCCTAATAGTTTAATACACAGCACCCCCCCAATAGTGTTATACACAGCACCCCCCTAATAGTGTTATACACAGCACCCCCCTAATAGTTTAATACACAGCACCCCCCTAATTGTTTAATACACAGCACCCCCCTAATTGTTTAATACACAGCACCCCCCTAATAATTTAATACACAGCACCCCCCTAATAGTGTTATACACAGCACCCCCCTAATAGTTTAATACACAGCACCCCAATAATAGTGTTATACACAGCACCCCCCTAATAGTTTAATACACAGCACCCCCCTAATAGTGTTATACACAGCACCCCCTAATAGTGTTATACAAAGCACCCCCCTAATAGTTTAATACACAGCACCCCCCTAATAGTGTTATACACAGCACCCCCCTAATAGTTTAATACACAGCACCCCCCTTATAGTTTAATACACATCACCCCCCTAATAATTTAATACACAGCACCCCCCTAATAGTGTTATACACAGCACCCCCCTAATTGTTTACTACACAGCACCCCCCTAGTAGTGTTATACACAGCACCCCCCTAATAATTTAATACACAGCACCCCCCTAATAGTTTAATACACAGCACCCCCCTAATAGTTTAATACACAGCACCCCCCTAATAATTTAATACACAGCACCCCCTAATAGTGTTATACACAGCAGCCCCCTAATAGTTTAATACACAGCACCCCCCTAATAGTTTAATACACAGCACCCCCCTAATAGTGTTATACACAGCACCCCCCTAATAGTGTTATACACAGCACCCCCCTAATAGTTTAATACACAGCACCCCAATAATAGTGTTATACACAGCACCCCCCTAATAGTTTAATACACAGCACCCCCCTAATAGTGTTATACACAGCACCCCCCTAATAGTGTTATACACAGAACCCCCTTAATAGTGTTATACACAGCACCCCCCTAATAGTTTAATACACAGCACCCTCCTAATAGTGTTATACACAGCACCCCCCTAATAGTGTTATACACAGCACCCCCCTAATAGTTTAATACACAGCACCCCCCTAATAGTGTTATACACAGCACCCCCCTAATAGTTTAATACACAGCACCCCCCTAATAGTTTAATACACAACACCTCCTAATAATTTAATACACAGCACCCCCCTAATAGTGTTATACACAGAACCCCCCTAATAATTTAATACACAGCACCCCAATAATAGTGTTATACACAGCACCCCCCTAATAGTTTAATACACAGCACCCCAATAATAGTGTTATACACAGCACCCCCCTAATAGTTTAATACACAGCACCCCCCCAATAGTGTTATACACAGCACCCCCCTAATAGTGTTATACACAGCACCCCCCTAATAGTTTAATACACAGCACCCCCCTAATTGTTTAATACACTGCACCCCCCTAATTGTTTAATACACAGCACCCCCCTAATAATTTAATACACAGCACCCCCCTAATAGTGTTATACACAGCACCCCCCTAATAGTTTAATACACAGCACCCCAATAATAGTGTTATACACAGCACCCCCCTAATAGTTTAATACACAGCACCAACCTAATAGTGTTATACACAGCACCCCCCTAATAGTTTAATACACAGCACCCCCCTAATAGTTTAATACACAGCACCCCCTAATAGTGTTATACACAGCACCCCCCTAATAGTTTAATACACAGCACCCCCCTAATAGTGTTATACACAGAACCCCCCTAATAGTGTTATACACAGCACCCCCCTAATAGTTTAATACACAGCACCCCCCTAATAGTATTATACACAGCACCCCCCTAATAGTGTTATACACAGCACCCCCCTAATAGTTTAATACACAGCACCCCCCTAATAATTTAATACACAGCACCCCCCTAATAGTGTTATACACAGCACCCCGTTAATAGTTTAATACACAGCACCCCCCTAATAGTTTTATAAACATCACCCCCCTAATAATTTAATACACAGCACCCCCCTAATAGTGTTATACACAGCACCCCCCTAATTGTTTACTACACTGCACCCCCCTAGTAGTGTTATACACAGCACCCCCCTAATAATTTAATACACAGCACCCCCCTAATAGTTTAATACACAGCACCCCCCTAATAGTTTAATACACAGAACCCTACTAATAATTTAATACACAGCACCCTCTAATAGTGTTATACACAGCAGCCCCCTAATAGTTTAATACACAGCACCCCCCTAATAGTTTAATACACAGCACCCCCCTAATAGTGTTATACACAGCACCCCCCTAATAGTGTTATACACAGCACCCCCCTAATAGTTTAATACACAGCACCCCAATAATAGTGTTATACACAGCACCCCCCTTAATAGTTTAATACACAGCACCCCCCTAATAGTGTTATACACAGCAACCCCCTAATAGTGTTATACACAGAACCCCCTTAATAGTGTTATACACAGCACCCCCCTAATAGTTTAATACACAGCACCCCCCTAATAGTGTTATACACAGCACCCCCCTAATAGTGTTATACACAGCACCCCCCTAATAGTTTAATACACAGCACCACCCTAATAGTGTTATACACAGCACCCCCCTAATAGTTTAATACACAGCACCCCCCTAATAGTTTAATACACAACACCCCCCTAATAATTTAATACACAGCACCCCCCCTAATACTGTTATACACAGCACCCCCTTAATAGTGTTATACACAGAACCCCCCTAATAATTTAATACACAGCACCCCAATAATAGTGTTATACACAGCACCCCCCTAATAGTTTAATACACAGCACCCCAATAATAGTGTTATACACAGCACCCCCCTAATAGTTTAATACACAGCACCCCCTAATAGTGTTATACACAGCACCCCCCTAATAGTTTAATACACAGCACCCCCCTAATTGTTTAATACACAGCACCCCCCTAATTGTTTAATACACAGCACCCCCCTAATAATTTAATACACAGCACCCCCCTAATAGTGTTATACACAGCACCCCCCTAATAGTTTAATACACAGCACCCCAATAATAGTGTTATACACAGCACCCCCCTAATAGTTTAATACACAGCACCCCCCTAATAGTGTTATACACAGCACCCCCCTAATAGTGTTATACACAGCACCCCCCTAATATTGTTATACACAGCACCCCCTAATAGTGTTATACACAGCACCCCCCTAATAGTTTAATACACAGCACCCCCCTAATAGTGTTATACACAGCACCCCCATAATAGTGTTATACACAGCACCCCCCTAATATTGTTATACACAGCACCCCCCTAATAGTGTTATACAAAGCACCCCCCTAATAGTTTAATACACAGCACCCCCCTAATAGTGTTATACACAGCACCCCCTAATAGTTTAATACACAGCACCCCCCTAATAGTGTTATACACAGCACCCCCCTAATAGTGTTATACACAGAACCCCCCTAATAATTTAATACACAGCACCCCAATAATAGTGTTATACACAGCACCCCCCTAATAGTTTAATACACAGCACCCCCCAATAGTGTTATACACAGCACCCCCCTAATAGTGTTATACACAGCACCCCCCTAATAGTTTAATACACAGCACCCCCTAATTGTATAATACACAGCATCCCCCTAATTGTTTAATACACAGCACCCCCCTAATAATTTAATACACAGCACCCCCCTAATAGTGTTATACACAGCACCCCCCTAATAGTTTAATACACAGCACCCCAATAATAGTGTTATACACAGCACCCCCCTAATAGTTTAATACACAACACCAACCTAATAGTGTTATACACAGCACCCCCCTAATAGTGTTATACACAGCACCCCCCTAATATTGTTATACACAGCACCCCCCTAATAGTGTTATACACAGCACCCCCCTAATAGTTTAATACACAGCACCCCCCCTAATAGTGTTATACACAGCACCCCCCTAATAGTGTTATACAAAGCACCCCCCTAATAGTTTAATACACAGCACCCCCCTAATAGTGTTATACACAGCACCCCCCCTAATAGTTTAATACACAGCACCCCCCTAATAGTTTAATACACATCACCCCCCTAATAATTTAATACACAGCACCCCCCTAATAGTGTTATACACAGCACCCCCCTAATTGTTTACTACACAGCACCCCCCTAGTAGTGTTATACACAGCACCCCCCTAATAATTTAATACACAGCACCCCCCTAATAGTTTAATACACAGCACCCCCCTAATAGTTTAATACACAGCACCCCCCTAATAATTTAATACACAGCACCCCCTAATAGTGTTATACACAGCAGCCCCCTAATAGTTTAATACACAGCACCCCCCTAATAGTTTAATACACAGCACCCCCCTAATAGTGTTATACACAGCACCCCCCTAATAGTGTTATACACAGCACCCCCCTAATAGTTTAATACACAGCACCCCAATAATAGTGTTATACACAGCACCCCCCTAATAGTTTAATACACAGCAACCCCCTAATAGTGTTATACACAGCACCCCCCTAATAGTGTTATACACAGAACCCCCTTAATAGTGTTATACACAGCACCCCCCTAATATTTTAATACACAGCACCCCCCTAATAGTGTTATACACAGCACCCCCCTAATAGTTTAATACACAGCACCCCCTAATTGTTTAATACACAGCACCCCCCTAATTGTTTAATACACAGCACCCCCCTAATAATTTAATACACAGCACCCCCCTAATAGTGTTATACACAGCACCCCCCTAATAGTTTAATACACAGCACCCCAATAATAGTGTTATACACAGCACCCCCCTAATAGTTTAATACACAGCACCAACCTAATAGTGTTATACACAGCACCCCCCTAATAGTGTTATACACAGCACCCCCCTAATATTGTTATACACAGCACCCCCCTAATAGTGTTATACACAGCACCCCCTAATAGTTTAATACACAGCACCCCCCTAATAGTGTTATACACAGCACCCCCCTAATAGTGTTATACAAAGCACCCCCCTAATAGTTTAATACACAGCACCCCCCTAATAGTGTTATACACAGCACCCCCCTAATAGTTTAATACACAGCACCCCCCTAATAGTTTAATACACATCACCCCCCTAATAATTTAATACACAGCACCCCCCTAATAGTGTTATACACAGCACCCCCCTAATTGTTTACTACACAGCACCCCCCTAGTAGTGTTATACACAGCACCCCCCTAATAATTTAATACACAGCACGCCCCTAATAGTTTAATACACAGCACCCCCCTAATAGTTTAATACACTGCACCCCCCTAATAATTTAATACACAGCACCCCCTAATAGTGTTATACACAGCAGCCCCCTAATAGTTTAATACACAGCACCCCCCTAATAGTTTAATACACAGCACCCCCCTAATAGTGTTATACACAGCACCCCCCTAATAGTGTTATACACAGCACCCCCCTAATAGTTTAATACACAGCACCCCAATAATAGTGTTATACACAGCACCCCCCTAATAGTTTAATACACAGCAACCCCCTAATAGTGTTATACACAGCACCCCCCTAATAGTGTTATACACAGAACCCCCTTAATAGTGTTATACACAGCACCCCCCTAATATTTTAATACACAGCACCCCCCTAATAGTGTTATACACAGCACCCCCCTAATAGTGTTATACACAGCACCCCCCTAATAGTTTAATACACAGCACCCCCCTAATAGTGTTATACACAGCACCCCCCTAATAGTTTAATACACAGCACCCCCCTAATAGTTTAATACACAACACCCCCCTAATAATTTAATACACAGCACCCCCCTAATACTGTTATACACAGCACCCCCCTAATAGTGTTATACACAGAACCCCCCTAATAATTTAATACACAGCACCCCAATAATAGTGTTATACACAGCACCCCCCTAATAGTTTAATACACAGCACCCAAATAATAGTGTTATACACAGCACCCCCTAATAGTTTAATACACAGCACCCCCCCAATAGTGTTATACACAGCACCCCCTAATAGTTTAATACACAGCACCCCCCTAATTGTTTAATACACAGCACCCCCCTAATTGTTTAATACACAGCACCCCCCTAATAATTTAATACACAGCACCCCCCTAATAGTGTTATACACAGCACCCCCCTAATAGTTTAATACACAGCACCCCAATAATAGTGTTATACACAGCACCCCCCTAATAGTTTAATACACAGCACCAACCTAATAGTGTTACACACAGCACCCCCCTAATAGTGTTATACACAGCACCCCCTAATATTGTTATACAGAGCACCCCCCTAATAGTGTTATACACAGCACCCCCTAATAGTGTTATACACCGCACCCCCCTAATATTGTTATACAAAGCACCCCCCTAATAGTTTAATACACAGCACCCCCCTAATAGTGTTATACACAGCACCCCCCTAATAGTTTAATACAGAGAACCCCCTAATAGTGTTAAACACAGCACCCCAATAATAGTGTTATACACAGCAGCCCCCTAATATATTAATAGACAGTGCCCCCCTAATAGTGTTATACACAGCACCCCCCTAATAGTTTAATACACAGCACCCCCCTAATAGTTTAATACACAGCACCCCCCTAATAATTTAATACACAGCACCCCCCTAATAGTTTAATACACAGCACCCCCCTAGTAGTGTTATACACAGCACCCCCCTAATAATTTAATACACAGCACCCCCCTAATAGTTTAATACACAGCACCCCCCTAATAGTTTAATACACAGCACCCCCCTAATAGTTTAATACACAGCACCCCCCTAATAATTTAATACACAGCACCCCCCTAATACTGTTATACACAGCACCCCCCTAATAGTGTTATACACAGAACCCCCCTAATATTTTAATACACAGCACCCCAATAATAGTGTTATACACAGCACCCCCCTAATAGTTTAATACACAGCACCCCAATAATAGTGTTATACACAGCACTCCCCTAATAGTTTAATACACAGCACCCCCCCAATAGTGTTATACACAGCACCCCCCTAATAGTGTTATACACAGCACCCCCCTAATAGTTTAATACACAGCACCCCCCTAATTGTTTAATACACAGCACCCCCCTAATTGTTTAATACACAGCACCCCCCTAATAATTTAATACACAGCACCCCCCTAATAGTGTTATACACAGCACCCCCCTAATAGTTTAATACACAGCACCCCAATAATAGTGTTATACACAGCACCCCCCTAATAGTTTAATACACAGCACCCCCCTAATAGTGTTGTACACAGCACTCCCCTAATAGTGTTATACACAGCACCCTCCTAATATTGTTATACACAGCACCCCCCTAATAGTGTTATACACAGCACCCCCCTAATAGTTTAATACACAGCACCCCCCTAATAGTGTTATACACAGCACCCCCTAATAGTGTTATACAAAGCACCCCCCTAATAGTTTAATACACAGCACCCCCCTAATAGTGTTATACACAGCACCCCCCTAATAGTTTAATACACAGCACCCCCCTTATAGTTTAATACACATCACCCCCCTAATAATTTAATACACAGCACCCCCCTAATAGTGTTATACACAGCACCCCCCTAATTGTTTACTACACAGCACCCCCCTAGTAGTGTTATACACAGCACCCCCCTAATAATTTAATACACAGCACCCCCCTAATAGTTTAATACACAGCACCCCCCTAATAGTTTAATACACAGCACCCCCCTAATAATTTAATACACAGCACCCCCTAATAGTGTTATACACAGCAGCCCCCTAATAGTTTAATACACAGCACCCCCCTAATAGTTTAATACACAGCACCCCCCTAATAGTGTTATACACAGCACCCCCCTAATAGTGTTATACACAGCACCCCCCTAATAGTTTAATACACAGCACCCCAATAATAGTGTTATACACAGCACCCCCCTAATAGTTTAATACACAGCACCCCCCTAATAGTGTTATACACAGCACCCCCCTAATAGTGTTATACACAGAACCCCCTTAATAGTGTTATACACAGCACCCCCCTAATAGTTTAATACACAGCACCCCCCTAATAGCGTTATACACAGCACCCCCCTAATAGTGTTATACACAGCACCCCCCTAATAGTTTAATACACAGCACCCCCCTAATAGTGTTATACACAGCACCCCCCTAATAGTTTAATACACAGCACCCCCCTAATAGTTTAATACACAACACCCCCTAATAATTTAATACACAGCACCCCCCTAATACTGTTATACACAGCACCCCCCTAATAGTGTTATACACAGAACCCCCCTAATAATTTAATACACAGCACCCCAATAATAGTGTTATACACAGCACCCCCCTAATAGTTTAATACACAGCACCCCAATAATAGTGTTATACACAGCACCCCCCTAATAGTTTAATACACAGCACCCCCCCAATAGTGTTATACACAGCACCCCCCTAATAGTGTTATACACAGCACCCCCCTAATAGTTTAATACACGGCACCCCCCTAATTGTTTAATACACTGCACCCCCCTAATTGTTTAATACACAGCACCCCCCTAATAATTTAATACACAGCACCCCCCTAATAGTGTTATACACAGCACCCCCTAATAGTTTAATACACAGCACCCCAATAATAGTGTTATACACAGCACCCCCCTAATAGTTTAATACACAGCACCAACCTAATAGTGTTATACACAGCACCCCCCTAATAGTGTTATACACAGCACCCCCCTAATAGTTTAATACACAGCACCCCCTAATTGTTTAATACACAGCACCCCCCTAATTGTTTAATACACAGCACCCCCCTAATAATTTAATACACAGCACCCCCCTAATAGTGTTATACACAGCACCCCCCTAATAGTTTAATACACAGCACAACAATAATAGTGTTATACACAGCACCCCCCTAATAGTTTAATACACAGCACCAACCTAATAGTGTTATACACAGCACCCCCCTAATAGTGTTATACACAGCACCCCCCTAATATTGTTATACACAGCACCCCCCTAATAGTGTTATACACAGCACCCCCCTAATAGTTTAATACACAGCACCCCCCTAATAGTGTTATACACAGCACCCCCCTAATAGTGTTATACAAAGCACCCCAATAATAGTTTAATACACAGCACCCCCCTAATAGTGTTATACACAGCACCCCCCTAATAGTTTAATACACAGCACCCCCCTAATAGTTTAATACACATCACCCCCCTAATAATTTAATACACAGCACCCCCCTAATAGTGTTATACACAGCACCCCCCTAATTGTTTACTACACAGCACCCCCCTAGTAGTGTTATACACAGCACCCCCCTAATAATTTAATACACAGCACCCCCCTAATAGTTTAATACACAGCACCCCCCTAATAGTTTAATACACAGCACCCCCCTAATAATTTAATACACAGCACCCCCTAATAGTGTTATACACAGCCGCCCCCTAATAGTTTAATACACAGCACCCCCCTAATAGTTTAATACACAGCACCCCCCTAATAGTGTTATACACAGCACCCCCCTAATAGTGTTATACACAGCACCCCCCTAATAGTTTAATACACAGCACCCCAATAATAGTGTTATACACAGCACCCCCCTAATAGTTTAATACACAGCAACCCCCTAATAGTGTTATACACAGCACCCCCCTAATAGTGTTATACACAGAACCCCCTTAATAGTGTTATACACAGCACCCCCCTAATATTTTAATACACAGCACCCCCCTAATAGTGTTATACACAGCACCCCCCTAATAGTGTTATACACAGCACCCCCCTAATAGTTTAATACACAGCACCCCCCTAATAGTGTTATACACAGCACCCCCCTAATAGTTTAATACACAGCACCCCCCTAATAGTTTAATACACAACACCCCCCTAATAATTTAATACACAGCACCGCCCTAATACTGTTATACACAGCACCCCCCTAATAGTGTTATACACAGAACCCCCCTAATAATTTAATACACAGCACCCCAATAATAGTGTTATACACAGCACCCCCCTAATAGTTTAATACACAGCACCCAAATAATAGTGTTATACACAGCACCCCCTAATAGTTTAATACACAGCACCCCCCCAATAGTGTTATACACAGCACCCCCCTAATAGTTTAATACACAGCACCCCCCTAATTGTTTAATACACAGCACCCCCCTATTTGTTTAATACACAGCACCCCCCTAATAATTTAGTACACAGCACCCCCCTAATAGTGTTATACACAGCACCCCCCTAATAGTTTAATACACAGCACCCCAATAATAGTGTTATACACAGCACCCCCCTAATAGTTTAATACACAGCACCAACCTAATAGTGTTACACACAGCACCCCCCTAATAGTGTTATACACAGCACCCCCTAATATTGTTATACAGAGCACCCCCCTAATAGTGTTATACACAGCACCCCCTAATAGTGTTATACACCGCACCCCCCTAATATTGTTATACAAAGCACCCCCCTAATAGTTTAATACACAGCACCCCCCTAATAGTGTTATACACAGCACCCCCCTAATAGTTTAATACAGAGAACCCCCTAATAGTGTTAAACACAGCACCCCAATAATAGTGTTATACACAGCAGCCCCCTAATATTTTAATAGACAGTGCCCCCCTAATAGTGTTATACACAGCACCCCCCTAATAGTTTAATACACAGCACCCCCCTAATAGTTTAATACACAGCACCCCCCTAATAATTTAATACACAGCACCCCCCTAATAGTTTAATACACAGCACCCCCCTAGTAGTGTTATACACAGCACCCCCCTAATAATTTAATACACAGCACCCCCCTAATAGTTTAATACACAGCACCCCCCTAATAGTTTAATACACAGCACCCCCCTAATAGTTTAATACACAGCACCCCCCTAATAATTTAATACACAGCACCCCCCTAATACTGTTATACACAGCACCCCCCTAATAGTGTTATACACAGAACCCCCCTAATATTTTAATACACAGCACCCCAATAATAGTGTTATACACAGCACCCCCCTAATAGTTTAATACACAGCACCCCAATAATAGTGTTATACACAGCACTCCCCTAATAGTTTAATACACAGCACCCCCCCAATAGTGTTATACACAGCACCCCCCTAATAGTGTTATACACAGCACCCCCCTAATAGTTTAATACACAGCACCCCCCTAATTGTTTAATACACAGCACCCCCCTAATTGTTTAATACACAGCACCCCCCTAATAATTTAATACACAGCACCCCCCTAATAGTGTTATACACAGCACCCCCCTAATAGTTTAATACACAGCACCCCAATAATAGTGTTATACACAGCACCCCCCTAATAGTTTAATACACAGCACCCCCCTAATAGTGTTGTACACAGCACTCCCCTAATAGTGTTATACACAGCACCCTCCTAATATTGTTATACACAGCACCCCCCTAATAGTGTTATACACAGCACCCCCCTAATAGTTTAATACACAGCACCCCCCTAATAGTGTTATACACAGCACCCCCTAATAGTGTTATACAAAGCACCCCCCTAATAGTTTAATACACAGCACCCCCCTAATAGTGTTATACACAGCACCCCCCTAATAGTTTAATACACAGCACCCCCCTTATAGTTTAATACACATCACCCCCCTAATAATTTAATACACAGCACCCCCCTAATAGTGTTATACACAGCACCCCCCTAATTGTTTACTACACAGCACCCCCCTAGTAGTGTTATACACAGCACCCCCCTAATAATTTAATACACAGCACCCCCCTAATAGTTTAATACACAGCACCCCCCTAATAGTTTAATACACAGCACCCCCCTAATAATTTAATACACAGCACCCCCTAATAGTGTTATACACAGCAGCCCCCTAATAGTTTAATACACAGCACCCCCCTAATAGTTTAATACACAGCACCCCCCTAATAGTGTTATACACAGCACCCCCCTAATAGTGTTATACACAGCACCCCCCTAATAGTTTAATACACAGCACCCCAATAATAGTGTTATACACAGCACCCCCCTAATAGTTTAATACACAGCACCCCCCTAATAGTGTTATACACAGCACCCCCCTAATAGTGTTATACACAGAACCCCCTTAATAGTGTTATACACAGCACCCCCCTAATAGTTTAATACACAGCACCCCCCTAATAGCGTTATACACAGCACCCCCCTAATAGTGTTATACACAGCACCCCCCTAATAGTTTAATACACAGCACCCCCCTAATAGTGTTATACACAGCAACCCCCTAATAGTTTAATACACAGCACCCCCCTAATAGTTTAATACACAACACCCCCTAATAATTTAATACACAGCACCCCCCTAATACTGTTATACACAGCACCCCCCTAATAGTGTTATACACAGAACCCCCCTAATAATTTAATACACAGCACCCCAATAATAGTGTTATACACAGCACCCCCCTAATAGTTTAATACACAGCACCCCAATAATAGTGTTATACACAGCACCCCCCTAATAGTTTAATACACAGCACCCCCCCAATAGTGTTATACACAGCACCCCCCTAATAGTGTTATACACAGCACCCCCCTAATAGTTTAATACACAGCACCCCCCTAATAGTTTAATACACAGCACCCCCCTAATAGTTTAATACACATCACCCCCCTAATAATTTAATACACAGCACCCCCCTAATAGTGTTATACACAGCACCCCCCTAATTGTTTACTACACAGCACCCCCCTAGTAGTGTTATACACAGCACCCCCCTAATAATTTAATACACAGCACCCCCCTAATAGTTTAATACACAGCACCCCCCTAATAGTTTAATACACAGCACCCCCCTAATAATTTAATACACAGCACCCCTTAATAGTGTTATACACAGCAGCCCCCTAATAGTTTAATACACAGCACCCCCCTAATAGTTTAATACACAGCACCCCCCTAATAGTGTTATACACAGCACCCCCCTAATAGTGTTATACACAGCACCCCCCTAATAGTTCAATACACAGCACCCCAATAATAGTGTTATACACAGCACCCCCCTAATAGTTCAATACACAGCACCCCAATAATAGTGTTATACACAGCACCCCCCTAATAGTTTAATACACAGCACCCCCCTAATAGTGTTATACACAGCACCCCCCTAATAGTGTTATACACAGAACCCCCTTAATAGTGTTATACACAGCACCCCCCTAATAGTTTAATACACAGCACCCCCCTAATAGTGTTATACACAGCACCCCCCTAATAGTGTTATACACAGCACCCCCCTAATAGTTTAATACACAGCACCCCCCTAATAGTGTTATACACAGCACCCCCCTAATAGTTTAATACACAGCACCCCCCTAATAGTTTAATACACAACACCCCCCTAATAATTTAATACACAGCACCCCCCCTAATACTGTTATACACAGCACCCCCCTAATAGTGTTATACACAGAACCCCCCTAATAATTTAATACACAGCACCCCAATAATAGTGTTATACACAGCACCCCCCTAATAGTTTAATACACAGCACCCCAATAATAGTGTTTTACACAGCACCCCCTAATAGTTTAATACACAGCACCCCCCTAATAGTGTTATACACAGCACCCCCCTAATAGTTTAATACACAGCACCCCCCTAATTGTTTAATACACAGCACCCCCCTAATTGTTTAATACACAGCACCCCCCTAATAATTTAATACACAGCACCCCCCTAATAGTGTTATACACAGCACCCCCCTAATAGTTTAATACACAGCACCCCAATAATAGTGTTATACACAGCACCCCCCTAATAGTTTAATACACAGCACCCCCCTAATAGTGTTATACACAGCACCCCCCTAATAGTGTTATATACACAGCACCCCCCTAATATTGTTATACACAGCACCCCCCTAATAGTGTTATACACAGCACCCCCCTAATAGTTTAATACACAGCACCCCCCTAATAGTGTTATACACAGCACCCCCCTAATAGTGTTATACAAAGCACCCCCCTAATAGTTTAATACACAGCACCCCCCTAATAGTGTTATACACAGCACCCCCCTAATAGTTTAATACACAGCACCCCCCTAATAGTGTTATACACAGCACCCCCCTAATAGTGTTATACACAGAACCCCCCTAATAGTTTAATACACAGCACCCCAATAATAGTGTTATACACAGCACCCCCCTAATAGTTTAATACACAGCACCCCAATAATAGTGTTATACACAGCACCCCCCTAATAGTTTAATACACAGCACCCCCCAATAGTGTTATACACAGCACCCCCCTAATAGTGTTATACACAGCACCCCCCTAATAGTTTAATACACAGCACCCCCTAATTGTTTAATACACAGCACCCCCCTAATTGTTTAATACACAGCACCCCCCTAATAATTTAATACACAGCACCCCCCTAATAGTGTTATACACAGCACCCCCCTAATAGTTTAATACACAGCACCCCAATAATAGTGTTATACACAGCACCCCCCTAATAGTTTAATACACAGCACCAACCTAATAGTGTTATACACAGCACCCCCCTAATAGTGTTATACACAGCACCCCCCTAATAGTGTTATACACAGCACCCCCCTAATAGTGTTATACACAGCACCCCCCTAATAGTTTAATACAGAGAACCCCCTAATAGTGTTAAACACAGCACCCCCCTAATAGTTTAATACACAGCACCCCCCTAATAATTTAATACACAGCACCCCCCTAATAGTTTAATACACAGCACCCCCCTAGTAGTGTTATACACAGCACCCCCCTAATAATTTAATACACAGCACCCCCCTAATAGTTTAATACACAGCACCCCCCTAATAGTTTAATACACAGCACCCCCCTAATAGTTTAATACACAGCACCCCCCTAATAGTTTAATACACAACACCCCCCTAATAATTTAATACACAGCACCCCCCTAATACTGTTATACACAGCACCCCCCTAATAGTGTTATACACAGAACCCCCCTAATAATTTAATACACAGCACCCCAATAATAGTGTTATACACAGCACCCCCCTAATAGTTTAATACACAGCACCCCAATAATAGTGTTATACACAGCACCCCCCTAATAGTTTAATACACAGCACCAACCTAATAGTGTTATACACAGCACCCCCCTAATAGTTTAATACACAGCACCCCCCTAATAGTTTAATACACAGCACCCCCTAATAGTGTTATACACAGCACCCCCCTAATAGTTTAATACACAGCACCCCCCTATTAGTGTTATACACAGCACCCCCCTAATAATTTAATACACATCACCCCCCTAATAGTTTAATACACAGCACCCCCCTAATAGTTTAATACACAGCACCCCCCTAATAATTTAATACACAGCACCCCCTAATAGTGTTATACACAGCAGCCCCCTAATAGTTTAATACACAGCACCCCCCAAATAGTTTAATACACAGCACCCCCCTAATAGTGTTATACACAGCACCCCCCTAATAGTGTTATACACAGCACCCCCCTAATAGTTTAATACACAGCACCCCAATAATAGTGTTATACACAGCACCCCCCTAATAGTTTAATACACAGCACCCCCCTAATAGTGTTATACACAGCACCCCCCTAATAGTGTTATACACAGAACCCCAATAATAGTGTTATACACAGCACCCCCCTAATAGTGTTATACACAGCACCCCAATAATAGTGTTATACACAGTACCCCCCTAATAGTTTAATACACAGCACCCCAATAATAGTGTTATACACAGCACCCCCCTAATAGTTTAATACACAGCACCCCCCAATAGTGTTATACACAGCACCCCCCTAATAGTGTTATACACAGCACCCCCCTAATAGTTTAATACACAGCACCCCCTAATTGTTTAATACACAGCACCCCCCTAATTGTTTAATACACAGCACCCCCCTAATAATTTAATACACAGCACCCCCCTAATAGTGTTATACACAGCACCCCCCTAATAGTTTAATACACAGCACCCCAATAATAGTGTTATACACAGCACCCCCCTAATAGTTTAATACACAGCACCAACCTAATAGTGTTATACACAGCACCCCCCTAATAGTGTTATACACAGCACCCCCCTAATATTGTTATACACAGCACCCCCCTAATAGTGTTATACACAGCACCCCCTAATAGTTTAATACACAGCACCCCCCTAATAGTGTTATACACAGCACCCCCCTAATAGTTTAATACACAACACCCCCTAATAATTTAATACACAGCACCCCCCTAATACTGTTATACACAGCACCCCCCTAATAGTGTTATACACAGAACCCCCCTAATAATTTAATACACAGCACCCCAATAATAGTGTTATACACAGCACCCCCCTAATAGTTTAATACACAGCACCCCAATAATAGTGTTATACACAGCACCCCCCTAATAGTTTAATACACAGCACCAACCTAATAGTGTTATACACAGCACCCCCCTAATAGTTTAATACACAGCACCCCCCTAATAGTTTAATACACAGCACCCCCTAATAGTGTTATACACAGCACCCCCCTAATAGTTTAATACACAGCACCCCCCTAGTAGTGTTATACACAGCACCCCCCTAATAATTTAATACACATCACCCCCCTAATAGTTTAATACACAGCACCCCCCTAATAGTTTAATACACAGCACCCCCCTAATAATTTAATACACAGCACCCCCTAATAGTGTTATACACAGCAGCCCCCTAATAGTTTAATACACAGCACCCCCCAAATAGTTTAATACACAGCACCCCCCTAATAGTGTTATACACAGCACCCCCTAATAGTGTTATACACAGCACCCCCCTAATAGTTTAATACACAGCACCCCAATAACAGTGTTATACACAGCACCCCCCTAATAGTTTAATACACAGCACCCCCCTAATAGTGTTATACACAGCACCCCCCTAATAGTGTTATACACAGAACCCCCTTAATAGTGTTATACACAGCACCCCAATAATAGTGTTATACACAGCACCCCCCTAATAGTTTAATACACAGCACCCCAATAATAGTGTTATACACAGCAACCCCCTAATAGTTTAATACACAGCACCCCCCAATAGTGTTATACACAGCACCCCCCTAATAGTGTTATACACAGCACCCCCCTAATAGTTTAATACACAGCACCCCCCTAATTGTTTAATACACAACACCCCCCTAATTGTTTAATACACAGCACCCCCCTAATAATTTAATACACAGCACCCCCCTAATAGTGTTATACACAGCACCCCCCTAATAGTTTAATACACAGCACCCCCTAATTGTTTAATACACAGCACCCCCCTAATTGTTTAATACACAGCACCCCCCCTAATAATTTAATACACAGCACCCCCCTAATAGTGTTATACACAGCACCCCCCTAATAGTTTAATACACAGCACCCCAATAATAGTGTTATACACAGCACCCCCCCTAATAGTTTAATACACAGCACCAACCTAATAGTGTTATACACAGCACCCCCCTAATAGTGTTATACACAGCACCCCCCTAATAGTGTTATACACAGCACCCCCCTAATAGTGTTATACACAGCACCCCCCTAATAGTTTAATACAGAGAACCCCCTAATAGTGTTAAACACAGCACCCCCCCTAATAGTTTAATACACAGCACCCCCCTAATAATTTAATACACAGCACCCCCCTAATAGTTTAATACACAGCACCCCCCTAGTAGTGTTATACACAGCACCCCCCTAATAATTTAATACACAGCACCCCCCTAATAGTTTAATACACAGCACCCCCCTAATAGTTTAATACACAGCACCCCCCTAATAGTTTAATACACAGCACCCCCCTAATAGTTTAATACACAACACCCCCCTAATAATTTAATACACAGCACCGCCCTAATACTGTTATACACAGCACCCCCCTAATAGTGTTATACACAGAACCCCCCTAATAATTTAATACACAGCACCCCAATAATAGTGTTATACACAGCACCCCCCTAATAGTTTAATACACAGCACCCCAATAATAGTGTTATACACAGCACCCCCCCTAATAGTTTAATACACAGCACCAACCTAATAGTGTTATACACAGCACCCCCCTAATAGTTTAATACACAGCACCCCCCTAATAGTTTAATACACAGCACCCCCTAATAGTGTTATACACAGCACCCCCCTAATAGTTTAATACACAGCACCCCCCTATTAGTGTTATACACAGCACCCCCCTAATAATTTAATACACATCACCCCCCTAATAGTTTAATACACAGCACCCCCCTAATAGTTTAATACACAACACCCCCCTAATAATTTAATACACAGCACCCCCTAATAGTGTTATACACAGCAGCCCCCTAATAGTTTAATACACAACACCCCCCTAATAGTTTAATACACAGCACCCCCCTAATAGTGTTATACACAGCACCCCCCTAATAGTGTTATACACAGCACCCCCCTAATAGTTTAATACACAGCACCCCAATAATAGTGTTATACACAGCACCCCCCTAATAGTTTAATACACAGCACCCCCCTAATAGTGTTATACACAGCACCCCCCTAATAGTGTTATACACAGAACCCCCTTAATAGTGTTATACACAGCACCCCCCTAATATTTTAATACACAGCACCCCCTAATAGTGTTATACTCAGCACCCCCCTAATAGTGTTATACACAGCACCCCCCTAATAGTTTAATACACAGCACCCCCCTAATAGTGTTATACACAGCACACCCCTAATAGTTTAATACACAGCAGCCCCCTAATAGTTTAATACACAACACCCCCCTAATAATTTAATACACAGCACCCCCCTAATACTGTTATACACAGCACCCCCCTAATAGTGTTATACACAGAACCCCCCTAATAATTTAATACACAGCACCCCAATAATAGTGTTATACACAGCACCCCCCTAATAGTTTAATACACAGCACCCCAATAATAGTGTTATACACAGCACCCCCCTAATAGTTTAATACACAGCACCCCCCCAATAGTGTTATACACAGCACCCCCCTAATAGTTTAATACACAGCACCCCCCTAATAGTGTTATACACAGCACCCCCCTAATAGTGTTATACACAGCACCCCCCTAATAGTTTAATACACAGCACCCCCTAATAGTGTTATACACAGCACCCCCCTAATAGTTTAATACACAGCACCCCCCTAATAGTGTTATACACAGAACCCCCCTAATAGTGTTATACACAGCACCCCCCTAATAGTTTAATACACAGCACCCCCCTAATAGTATTATACACAGCACCCCCCTAATAGTGTTATACACAGCACCCCCCTAATAGTTTAATACACAGCACCCCCCTAATAGTGTTATACACAGCACCCCCCTAATAGTTTTATACACATCACACCAATAATAGTGTTATACACAGCACCCCCCTAATAGTTTAATACACAGCACGCCCCTAATAGTGTTATACACAGCACCCCCCTAATAGTGTTATACACAGCACCCCCCTAATATTGTTATACACAGCACCCCCCTAATAGTGTTATACACAGCACCCCCCTAATAGTTTAATACACAGCACCCCCCTAATAGTGTTATACACAGCACCCCCCTAATAGTGTTATACAAAGCACCCCCCTAATAGTTTAATACACAGCACCCCCCTAATAGTTTAATACACAGCACCCCCCTAATAGTTTAATACACATCACCCCCCTAATAATTTAATACACAGCACCCCCCTAATAGTGTTATACACAGCACCCCCCTAATTGTTTACTACACAGCACCCCCCTAGTAGTGTTATACACAGCACCCCCCTAATAATTTAATACACAGCACCCCCCTAATAATTTAATACACAGCACCCCCTAATAGTGTTATACACAGCAGCCCCCTAATAGTTTAATACACAGCACCCCCCTAATAGTTTAATACACAGCACCCCCCTAATAGTGTTATACACAGCACCCCCCTAATAGTGTTATACACAGCACCCCCCCTAATAGTTTAATACACAGCACCCCAATAATAGTGTTATACACAGCACCCCCCTAATAGTTTAATACACAGCACCCCCCTAATAGTGTTATACACAGAACCCCCTTAATAGTGTTATACACAGCACCCCCCTAATATTTTAATACACAGCACCCCCTAATAGTGTTATACTCAGCACCCCCCAAATAGTGTTATACACAGCACCCCCCTAATAGTTTAATACACAGCACCCCCCTAATAGTGTTATACACAGCACCCCCCTAATAGTTTAATACACAGCACCCCCCTAATAGTTTAATACACAACACCCCCCTAATAATTTAATACACAGCACCCCCCTAATACTGTTATACACAGCACCCCCCTAATAGTGTTATACACAGAACCCCCCTAATAATTTAATACACAGCACCCCAATAATAGTGTTATACACAGCACCCCCCTAATAGTTTAATACACAGCACCCCAATAATAGTGTTATACACAGCACCCCCCTAATAGTTTAATACACAGCACCCCCTAATAGTGTTATACACAGCACCCCCCTAATAGTGTTATACACAGAGCCCCCTAATATTGTTATACACAGCACCCCCCTAATAGTGTTATACACAGCACCCCCCTAATAGTTTAATACACAGCACCCCCCTAATAGTGTTATACACAGCACCCCCCTAATAGTGTTATACAAAGCACCCCCCTAATAGTTTAATACACAGCACCCCCCTAATAGTGTTATACACAGCACCCCCCTAATAGTTTAATACACAGCACCCCCCTAATAGTTTAATACACATCACCCCCTAATAATTTAATACACAGCACCCCCCTAATAGTGTTATACACAGCACCCCCCTAATTGTTTACTACACAGCACTCCCCTAGTAGTGTTATACTCAGCACCCCCCTAATAATTTAATACACAGCACCCCCCTAATAGTTTAATACACAGCACCCCCCTAATAGTTTAATACACAACACCCCCCTAATAATTTAATACACAGCACCCCCTAATAGTGTTATACACAGCAGCCCCCTAATAGTTTAATACACAACACCCCCCTAATAGTTTAATACACAGCACCCCCCTAATACTGTTATACACAGCACCCCCCTAATAGTGTTATACACAGCACCCCCCTAATAGTTTAATACACAGCACCCCAATAATAGTGTTATACACAGCACCCCCCTAATAGTTTAATACACAGCACCCCAATAATAGTGTTATACACAGCACCCCCCTAATAGTTTAATACACAGCACCCCCCTAATAGTGTTATACACAGCACCCCCCTAATAGTGTTATACACAGAACCCCCTTAATAGTGTTATACACAGCACCCCCCTAATATTTTAATACACAGCACCCCCCTAATAGTGTTATACACAGCACACCCCTAATAGTTTAATACACAGCAGCCCCCTAATAGTTTAATACACAACACCCCCCTAATAATTTAATACACAGCACCCCCCTAATACTGTTATACACAGCACCCCCCTAATAGTGTTATACACAGAACCCCCCTAATAATTTAATACACAGCACCCCAATAATAGTGTTATACACAGCACCCCCCTAATAGTTTAATACACAGCACCCCAATAATAGTGTTATACACAGCACCCCCCTAATAGTTTAATACACAGCACCCCCCCAATAGTGTTATACACAGCACCCCCCTAATAGTTTAATACACAGCACCCCCCTAATTGTTTAATACACAGCACCCCCCTAATTGTTTAATACACAGCACCCCCCTAATAATTTAATACACAGCACCCCCCTAATAGTGTTATACACAGCACCCCCCTAATAGTGTTATACACAGCACCCCCCTAATAGTTTAATACACAGCACCCCAATAATAGTGTTATACACAGCACCCCCCTAATAGTTTAATACACAGCACCCCCCTAATAGTGTTATACATAGCACCCCCCTAATAGTGTTATACACAGAACCCCCCTAATATTTTAATACACAGCACCCCAATAATAGTGTTATACACAGCACCCCCCTAATAGTTTAATACACAGCACCCCAATAATAGTGTTATACACAGCACCCCCCTAATAGTTTAATACACAGCACCCCCCAATAGTGTTATACACAGCACCCCCTAATAGTGTTATACACAGCACCCCCCTAATAGTTTAATACACAGCACCCCCTAATTGTTTAATACACAGCACCCCCCTAATTGTTTAATACACAGCACCCCCCTAATAATTTAATACACAGCACCCCCCTAATAGTGTTATACACAGCACCCCCCTAATAGTTTAATACACAGCACCCCAATAATAGTGTTATACACAGCACCCCCCTAAGAGTTTAATACACAGCACCAACCTAATAGTGTTATACACAGCACCCCCCTAATAGTGTTATACACAGCACCCCCCTAATATTGTTATACACAGAACCCCCCTAATAGTGTTATACACAGCACCCCCCTAATAGTTTAATACACAGCACCCGCCTAATAGTGTTATACACAGCACCCCCCTAATAGTGTTATACAAAGCACCCCCCCTAATAGTTTAATACACAGCACCCCCCTAATAGTGTTATACACAGCACCCCCCTAATAGTGTTATACAAAGCACCCCAATAATAGTGTTATACACAGCACCCCCCTAATAGTTTAATACACAGCACCCCAATAATAGTGTTATACACAGCACCCCCCTAATAGTTTAATACACAGCACCCCCCCAATAGTGTTATACACAGCACCCCCCTAATAGTGTTATACACAGCACCCCCCTAATAGTTTAATACACAGCACCCCCCTAATTGTTTAATACACTGCACCCCCCTAATTGTTTAATACACAGCACCCCCCTAATAATTTAATACACAGCACCCCCCTAATTGTGTTATACACAGCACCCCCCTAATAGTTTAATACACAGCACCCCAATAATAGTGTTATACACAGCACCCCCCTAATAGTTTAATACACAGCACCAACCTAATAGTGTTATACACAGCACCCCCCTAATAGTTTAATACACAGCACCCCCTAATAGTGTTATACACAGCACCCCCCTAATAGTTTAATACACAGCACCCCCTAATAGTGTTATACACAGCACCCCCCTATTAGTTTAATACACAGCACCCCCCTAATTGTTTAATACACAGCACCCCCCTAATTGTTTAATACACAGCACCCCCCTAATAATTTAATACACAGCACCCCCCTAATAGTGTTATACACAGCACCCCCCTAATAGTTTAATACACAGCACCCCAATAATAGTGTTATACACAGCACCCCCCTAATAGTTTAATACACAGCACCCCCCTAATAGTGTTATACACAGCACCCCCCTAATAGTGTTATACACAGCACCCCCCTAATATTGTTATACACAGCACCCCCCTAATAGTGTTATACACAGCACCCCCCTAATAGTGTTATACACAGAACCCCCCTAATAATTTAATACACAGCACCCCAATAATAGTGTTATACACAGCACCCCCCTAATAGTTTAATACACAGCACCCCAATAATAGTGTTATACACAGCACCCCCCTAATAGTTTAATACACAGCACCCCAATAATAGTGTTATACACAGCACCCCCCTAATAGTTTAATACACAGCACCCCCCCAATAGTGTTATACACAGCACCCCCTAATAGTTTAATACACAGCACCCCCCTAATTGTTTAATACACAGCACCCCCCTAATTGTTTAATACACAGCACCCCCCTAATAATTTAATGCACAGCACCCCCCTAATAGTGTTATACACAGCACCCCCCTAATAGTGTTATACACAGCACCCCCCTAATAGTTTAATACACAGCACCCCAATAATAGTGTTATACACAGCACCCCCCTAATAGTTTAATACACAGCACCAACCTAATAGTGTTATACACAGCACCCCCCTAATAGTGTTATACACAGCAGCCCCCTAATATTGTTATACACAGCACCCCCCTAATAGTGTTATACACAGCACCCCCCTAATAGTTTAATACACAGCACCCCAATAATAGTGTTATACACAGCACCCCCCTAATAGTTTAATACACAGCACCCCCCTAATAGTGTTATACACAGCACCCCCCTAATAGTGTTATACACAGCACCCCCCTAATATTGTTATACACAGCACCCCCCTAATAGTGTTATACACAGCACCCCCCTAATAGTTTAATACACAGCACCCCCCTAATAGTGTTATACACAGCACCCCCCTAATAGTGTTATACAAAGCACCCCCCTAATAGTTTAATACACAGCACCCCCCTAATAGTGTTATACACAGCACCCCCCTAATAGTTTAATACACAGCACCCCCCTAATAGTGTTATACACAGCACCCCCCTAATAGTGTTATACACAGAACCCCCCTAATAATTTAATACACAGCACCCCAATAATAGTGTTATACACAGCACCCCCCTAATAGTTTAATACACAGCACCCCAATAATAGTGTTATACACAGCACCCCCCTAATAGTTTAATACACAGCACCCCCCAATAGTGTTATACACAGCACCCCCCTAATAGTGTTATACACAGCACCCCCCTAATAGTTTAATACACAGCACCCCCTAATTGTTTAATACACAGCACCCCCCTAATTGTTTAATACACAGCACCCCCCTAATAATTTAATACACAGCACCCCCCTAATAGTGTTATACACAGCACCCCCTAATAGTTTAATACACAGCACCCCAATAATAGTGTTATACACAGCACCCCCCTAATAGTTTAATACACAGCACCAACCTAATAGTGTTATACACAGCACCCCCCTAATAGTGTTATACACAGCACCCCCCTAATATTGTTATACACAGCACCCCCCTAATAGTGTTATACACAGCACCCCCCAATAGTTTAATACACAGCACCCCCCTAATAGTGTTATACACAGCACCCCCCTAATAGTGTTATACAAAGCACCCCCCTAATAGTTTAATACACAGCACCCCCCTAATAGTGTTATACACAGCACCCCCCTAATAGTTTAATACACAGCACCCCCCTAATAGTTTAATACACAACACCCCCCTAATAATTTAATACACAGCACCCCCCCTAATACTGTTATACACAGCACCCCCCTAATAGTGTTATACACAGAACCCCCCTAATAATTTAATACACAGCACCCCAATAATAGTGTTATACACAGCACCCCCCCTAATAGTTTAATACACAGCACCCCAATAATAGTGTTATACACAGCACCCCCCTAATAGTTTAATACACAGCACCCCCCTAATAGTGTTATACACAGCACCCCCCTAATAGTGTTATACACAGCACCCCCCTAATATTGTTATACACAGCACCCCCCTAATAGTGTTATACACAGCACCCCCCTAATAGTGTTATACACAGAACCCCCCTAATAATTTAATACACAGCACCCCAATAATAGTGTTATACACAGCACCCCCCTAATAGTTTAATACACAGCACCCCAATAATAGTGTTATACACAGCACCCCCCTAATAGTTTAATACACAGCACCCCCCCCCAATAGTGTTATACACAGCACCCCCCTAATAGTTTAATACACAGCACCCCCCTAATTGTTTAATACACAGCACCCCCTAATAGTGTTATACACAGCACCCCCCTAATAGTTTAATACACAGCACCCCCCTAATAGTGTTATACACAGAACCCCCCTAATAGTGTTATACACAGCACCCCCCTAATAGTTTAATACACAGCACCCCCCTAATAGTATTATACACAGCACCCCCCTAATAGTTTAATACACAGCACCCCAATAATAGTGTTATACACAGCACCCCCCTAATAGTTTAATACACAGCACCCCCCTAATAGTGTTATACACAGCACCCCCCTAATAGTGTTATACACAGCACCCCCCTAATAGTTTAATACACAGCACCCCCTAATAGTGTTATACACAGCACCCCCCTAATAGTTTAATACACAGCACCCCCCTAATAGTGTTATACACAGAACCCCCCTAATAGTGTTATACACAGCACCCCCCTAATAGTTTAATACACAGCACCCCCCTAATAGTATTATACACAGCACCCCCCTAATTGTTTAATACACAGCACCCCCCTAATAATTTATTACACAGCACCCCCCTAATAGTGTTATACACAGCACCCGCCTAATAGTGTTATACACAGCACCCCCCTAATAGTTTAATACACAGCACCCCAATAATAGTGTTATACACAGCACCCCCCTAATAGTTTAATACACAGCACCCCCCTAATAGTGTTATACACAGCACCCCCCTAATAGTGTTATACACAGCACCCCCCTAATAGTTTAATACACAGCACCCCCTAATAGTGTTATACACAGCACCCCCCTAATAGTTTAATACACAGCACCCCCCTAATAGTGTTATACACAGAACCCCCCTAATAGTGTTATACACAGCACCCCCCTAATAGTTTAATACACAGCACCCCCCTAATAGTATTATACACAGCACCCCCCTAATAGTGTTATACACAGCACCCCCCTAATAGTTTAATACACAGCACCCCCCTAATAGTGTTATACACAGCACCCCCCTAATAGTTTTATACACATCACACCAATAATAGTGTTATACACAGCACCCCCCTAATATTTTAATACACAGCACGCCCCTAATAGTGTTATACACAGCACCCCCCTAATAGTGTTATACACAGCACCCCCCTAATATTGTTATACACAGCACCCCCCTAATAGTGTTATACACAGCACCCCCCTAATAGTTTAATACACAGCACCCCCCTAATAGTGTTATACACAGCACCCCCCTAATAGTGTTATACAAAGCACCCCCCTAATAGTTTAATACACAGCACCCCACTAATAGTGTTATACACAGCACCCCCCTAATAGTTTAATACACAGCACCCCCCTAATAGTTTAATACACATCACCCCCCTAATAATTTAATACACAGCACCCCCCTAATAGTGTTATACACAGCACCCCCCTAATAGTTTTATACACATCACACCAATAATAGTGTTATACACAGCACCCCCCTAATAGTTTAATACACAGCACGCCCCTAATAGTGTTATACACAGCACCCCCCTAATAGTGTTATACACAGCACCCCCCTAATATTGTTATACACAGCACCCCCCTAATAGTGTTATACACAGCACCCCCCTAATAGTTTAATACACAGCACCCCCTAATAGTGTTATACACAGCACCCCCCCTAATAGTGTTATACAAAGCACCCCCCTAATAGTTTAATACACAGCACCCCCCTAATAGTGTTATACACAGCACCCCCCTAATAGTTTAATACACAGCACCCCCCTAATAGTTTAATACACATCACCCCCCTAATAATTTAATACACAGCACCCCCCTAATAGTGTTATACACAGCACCCCCCCTAATTGTTTACTACACAGCACCCCCCTAGTAGTGTTATACACAGCACCCCCCTAATAATTTAATACACAGCACCCCCCTAATAATTTAATACACAGCACCCCCTAATAGTGTTATACACAGCAGCCCCCTAATAGTTTAATACACAGCACCCCCCTAATAGTTTAATACACAGCACCCCCCTAATAGTGTTATACACAGCACCCCCCTAATAGTGTTATACACAGAACACAGCACCCCCCTAATAGTTTAATACACAGCACCCCAATAATAGTGTTATACACAGCACCCCCCTAATAGTTTAATACACAGCACCCCCCTAATAGTGTTATACACAGCACCCCCCTAATAGTGTTATACACAGAACCCCCTTAATAGTGTTATACACAGCACCCCCCTAATATTTTAATACACAGCACCCCCCTAATAGTGTTATACTCAGCACCCCCCTAATAGTGTTATACACAGCACCCCCCTAATAGTTTAATACACAGCACCCCCCTAATAGTGTTATACACAGCACCCCCCTAATAGTTTAATACACAGCACCCCCCTAATAGTTTAATACACAACACCCCCCTAATAATTTAATACACAGCACCCCCCTAATACTGTTATACACAGCACCCCCCTAATAGTGTTATACACAGAACCCCCCTAATAATTTAATACACAGCACCCCCAATAATAGTGTTATACACAGCACCCCCCTAATAGTTTAATACACAGCACCCCAATAATAGTGTTATACACAGCACCCCCCTAATAGTGTTATACACAGAGCCCCCTAATATTGTTATACACAGCACCCCCCTAATAGTGTTATACACAGCACCCCCCCTAATAGTTTAATACACAGCACCCCCCTAATAGTGTTATACACAGCACCCCCCTAATAGTGTTATACAAAGCACCCCCCTAATAGTTTAATACACAGCACCCCCCTAATAGTGTTATACACAGCACCCCCCTAATAGTTTAATACACAGCACCCCCCTAATAGTTTAATACACATCACCCCCCTAATAATTTAATACACAGCACCCCCCTAATAGTGTTATACACAGCACCCCCCTAATTGTTTACTACACAGCACCCCCCTAGTAGTGTTATACACAGCACCCCCCTAATAATTTAATACACAGCACCCCCCTAATAGTTTAATACACAGCACCCCCCCTAATAGTTTAATACACAACACCCCCCTAATAATTTAATACACAGCACACCCTAATAGTGTTATACACAGCAGCCCCCTAATAGTTTAATACACAACACCCCCCTAATAGTTTAATACACAGCACCCCCCTAATAGTGTTATACACAGCACCCCCCTAATAGTGTTATACACAGCACCCCCCTAATAGTTTAATACACAGCACCCCAATAATAGTGTTATACACAGCACCCCCCTAATAGTTTAATACACAGCACCAACCTAATAGTGTTATACACAGCACCCCCCTAATAGTTTAATACACAGCACCCCCTAATAGTGTTATACACAGCACCCCCCTAATAGTTTAATACACAGCACCCCCCTAATAGTGTTATACACAGAACCCCCCTAATAGTGTTATACACAGCACCCCCCTAATAGTTTAATACACAGCACCAACCTAATAGTGTTATACACAGCACCCCCCTAATAATTTAATACACAGCACCCCCCTAATTGTGTTATACACAGCACCCCCCTAATAGTTTAATACACAGCACCCCAATAATAGTGTTATACACAGCACCCCCCTAATAGTTTAATACACAGCACCAACCTAATAGTGTTATACACAGCACCCCCCTAATAGTATTATACACAGCACCCCCCTAATAGTGTTATACACAGCACCCCCCTAATTGTTTAATACACAGCACCCCCCTAATTGTTTAATACACAGCACCCCCCTAATAATTTAATACACAGCACCCCCCTAATAGTGTTATACACAGCACCCCCCTAATAGTTTAATACACAGCACCCCCAATAATAGTGTTATACACAGCACCCCCCTAATAGTTTAATACACAGCACCCCCCTAATAGTGTTATACACAGCACCCCCCTAATAGTGTTATACACAGCACCCCCCTAATATTGTTATACACAGCACCCCCCTAATAGTGTTATACACAGCACCCCCCTAATAGTGTTATACACAGAACCCCCCTAATAATTTAATACACAGCACCCCAATAATAGTGTTATACACAGCACCCCCCTAATAGTTTAATACACAGCACCCCAATAATAGTGTTATACACAGCACCCCCCTAATAGTTTAATACACAGCACCCCCCCAATAGTGTTATACACAGCACCCCCCTAATAGTTTAATACACAGCACCCCCCTAATTGTTTAATACACAGCACCCCCCTAATTGTTTAATACACAGCACCCCCCTAATAATTTAATGCACAGCACCCCCCTAATAGTGTTATACACAGCACCCCCCTAATAGTGTTATACACAGCACCCCCCTAATAGTTTAATACACAGCACCCCAATAATAGTGTTATACACAGCACCCCCCTAATAGTTTAATACACAGCACCAACCTAATAGTGTTATACACAGCACCCCCCTAATAGTGTTATACACAGCAGCCCCCTAATATTGTTATACACAGCACCCCCCTAATAGTGTTATACACAGCACCCCCCTAATAGTTTAATACACAGCACCCCAATAATAATGTTATACACAGCACCCCCCTAATAGTTTAATACACATTACCCCCCTAATAGTGTTATACACAGCACCCCCCTAATAGTGTTATACACAGCACCCCAATAATATTGTTATACACAGCACCCCCCTAATAGTGTTATACACAGCACCCCCCTAATAGTTTAATACACAGCACCCCCCTAATAGTGTTATACACAGCACCCCCCTAATAGTGTTATACAAAGCACCCCCCTAATAGTTTAATACACAGCACCCCCCTAATAGTGTTATACACAGCACCCCCCTAATAGTTTAATACACAGCACCCCCCTAATAGTGTTATACACAGCACCCCCCTAATAGTGTTATACACAGAACCCCCCTAATAATTTAATACATAGCACCCCAATAATAGTGTTATACACAGCACCCCCCTAATAGTTTAATACACAGCACCCCAATAATAGTGTTATACACAGCACCCCCCTAATAGTTTAATACACAGCACCCCCCAATAGTGTTATACACAGCACCCCCCTAATAGTGTTATACACAGCACCCCCCTAATAGTTTAATACACAGCACCCCCTAATTGTTTAATACACAGCACCCCCCCTAATTGTTTAATACACAGCACCCCCCTAATAATTTAATACACAGCACCCCCCTAATAGTGTTATACACAGCACCCCCTAATAGTTTAATACACAGCACCCCAATAATAGTGTTATACACAGCACCCCCCTAATAGTTTAATACACAGCACCAACCTAATAGTGTTATACACAGCACCCCCCTAATAGTGTTATACACAGCACCCCCCTAATATTGTTATACACAGCACCCCCCTAATAGTGTTATACACAGCACCCCCCAATAGTTTAATACACAGCACCCCCCTAATAGTGTTATACACAGCACCCCCCTAATAGTGTTATACAAAGCACCCCCCTAATAGTTTAATACACAGCACCCCCCTAATAGTGTTATACACAGCACCCCCCTAATAGTTTAATACACAGCACCCCCCTAAAAGTTTAATACACAACACCCCCCTAATAATTTAATACACAGCACCCCCCCTAATACTGTTATACACAGCACCCCCCTAATAGTGTTATACACAGAACCCCCCTAATAATTTAATACACAGCACCCCAATAATAGTGTTATACACAGCACCCCCCTAATAGTTTAATACACAGCACCCCAATAATAGTGTTATACACAACACCCCCCTAATAGTTTAATACACAGCACCCCCCTAATAGTGTTATACACAGCACCCCCCTAATAGTTTAATACACAGCACCCCCCTAATTGTTTAATACACAGCACCCCCCTAATTGTTTAATACACAGCACCCCCCTAATAATTTAATACACAGCACCCCCCTAATAGTGTTATACACAGCACCCCCCTAATAGTTTAATACACAGCACCCCAATAATAGTGTTATACACAGCACCCCCCTAATAGTTTAATACACAGCACCCCCCTAATAGTGTTATACACAGCACCCCCCCTTATAGTGTTATACACAGCACCCCCCTAATATTGTTATACACAGCACCCCCCTAATAGTGTTATACACAGCACCCCCCTAATAGTGTTATACACAGAACCCCCCTAATAATTTAATACACAGCACCCCAATAATAGTGTTATACACAGCACCCCCCTAATAGTTTAATACACAGCACCCCAATAATAGTGTTATACACAGCACCCCCCTAATAGTTTAATACACAGCACCCCCCAATAGTGTTATACACAGCACCCCCCTAATAGTTTAATACACAGCACCCCCCTAATTGTTTAATACACAGCACCCCCTAATAGTGTTATACACAGCACCCCCCTAATAGTTTAATACACAGCACCCCCCTAATAGTGTTATACACAGAACCCCCCTAATAGTGTTATACACAGCACCCCCCTAATAGTTTAATACACAGCACCCCCCTAATAGTATTATACACAGCACCCCCCTAATAGTTTAATACACAGCACCCCAATAATAGTGTTATACACAGCACCCCCCTAATAGTTTAATACACAGCACCCCCCTAATAGTGTTATACACAGCACCCCCCTAATAGTGTTATACACAGCACCCCCCTAATAGTTTAATACACAGCACCCCCTAATAGTGTTATACACAGCACCCCCCTAATAGTTTAATACACAGCACCCCCCTAATAGTGTTATACACAGAACCCCCCTAATAGTGTTATACACAGCACCCCCCTAATAGTTTAATACACAGCACCCCCCTAATAGTATTATACACAGCACCCCCCTAATAGTGTTATACACAGCACCCCCCTAATAGTTTAATACACAGCACCCCCCTAATAGTGTTATACACAGCACCCCCCTAATAGTTTTATACACATCACACCAATAATAGTGTTATACACAGCACCCCCCTAATAGTTTAATACACAGCACGCCCCTAATAGTGTTATACACAGCACCCCCCTAATAGTGTTATACACAGCACCCCCCTAATAGTGTTATACACAGCACCCCCCTAATAGTGTTATACACAGCACCCCCCTAATAGTTTAATACACAGCACCCCCCTAATAGTGTTATACACAGCACCCCCCTAATAGTGTTATACAAAGCACCCCCCTAATAGTTTAATACACAGCACCCCCCTAATAGTGTTATACACAGCACCCCCCTAATAGTTTAATACACAGCACCCCCCTAATAGTTTAATACACATCACCCCCCTAATAATTTAATACACAGCACCCCCCTAATAGTGTTATACACAGCACCCCCCTAATAGTTTTATACACATCACACCAATAATAGTGTTATACACAGCACCCCCCTAATAGTTTAATACACAGCACGCCCCTAATAGTGTTATACACAGCACCCCCCTAATAGTGTTATACACAGCACCCCCCTAATATTGTTATACACAGCACCCCCCTAATAGTGTTATACACAGCACCCCCCTAATAGTTTAATACACAGCACCCCCTAATAGTGTTATACACAGCACCCCCCTAATAGTGTTATACAAAGCACCCCCCTAATAGTTTAATACACAGCACCCCCCTAATAGTGTTATACACAGCACCCCCCTAATAGTTTAATACACAGCACCCCCCTAATAGTTTAATACACATCACCCCCCTAATAATTTAATACACAGCACCCCCCTAATAGTGTTATACACAGCACCCCCCTAATTGTTTACTACACAGCACCCCCCTAGTAGTGTTATACACAGCACCCCCCTAATAATTTAATACACAGCACCCCCCTAATAATTTAATACACAGCACCCCCTAATAGTGTTATACACAGCAGCCCCCTAATAGTTTAATACACAGCACCCCCCTAATAGTGTTATACACAGCACCCCCCTAATAGTGTTATACACAGCACCCCCCTAATAGTTTAATACACAGCACCCCAATAATAGTGTTATACACAGCACCCCCCTAATAGTTTAATACACAGCACCCCCCTAATAGTGTTATACACAGCACCCCCCTAATAGTGTTATACACAGAACCCCCTTAATAGTGTTATACACAGCACCCCCCTAATATTTTAATACACAGCACCCCCTAATAGTGTTATACTCAGCACCCCCCTAATAGTGTTATACACAGCACCCCCCTAATAGTTTAATACACAGCACCCCCCTAATAGTGTTATACACAGCACCCCCCTAATAGTTTAATACACAGCACCCCCCTAATAGTTTAATACACAACACCCCCCTAATAATTTAATACACAGCACCCCCCTAATACTGTTATACACAGCACCCCCCTAATAGTGTTATACACAGAACCCCCCTAATAATTTAATACACAGCACCCCAATAATAGTGTTATACACAGCACCCCCCTAATAGTTTAATACACAGCACCCCAATAATAGTGTTATACACAGCACCCCCCTAATAGTTTAATACACAGCACCCCCTAATAGTGTTATACACAGCACCCCCCTAATAGTGTTATACACAGAGCCCCCTAATATTGTTATACACAGCACCCCCCTAATAGTGTTATACACAGCACCCCCCTAATAGTTTAATACACAGCACCCCCCTAATAGTGTTATACACAGCACCCCCCTAATAGTGTTATACAAAGCACCCCCCTAATAGTTTAATACACAGCACCCCCCTAATAGTGTTATACACAGCACCCCCCTAATAGTTTAATACACAGCACCCCCCTAATAGTTTAATACACATCACCCCCTAATAATTTAATACACAGCACCCCCCTAATAGTGTTATACACAGCACCCCCCTAATTGTTTACTACACAGCACCCCCCTAGTAGTGTTATACACAGCACCCCCCTAATAATTTAATACACAGCACCCCCCTAATAGTTTAATACACAGCACCCCCCTAATAGTTTAATACACAACACCCCCCTAATAATTTAATACACAGCACCCCCTAATAGTGTTATACACAGCAGCCCCCTAATAGTTTAATACACAACACCCCCCTAATAGTTTAATACACAGCACCCCCCTAATAGTGTTATACACAGCACCCCCCTAATAGTGTTATACACAGCACCCCCCTAATAGTTTAATACACAGCACCCCAATAATAGTGTTATACACAGCACCCCCCTAATAGTTTAATACACAGCACCCCCCTAATAGTGTTATACACAGCACCCCCCTAATAGTGTTATACACAGAACCCCCTTAATAGTGTTATACGCAGCACCCCCCTAATATTTTAATACACAGCACCCCCTAATAGTGTTATACTCAGCACCCCCCTAATAGTGTTATACACAGCACCCCCCTAATAGTTTAATACACAGCACCCCCCTAATAGTGTTATACACAGCACACCCCTAATAGTTTAATACACAGCAGCCCCCTAATAGTTTAATACACAACACCCCCCTAATAATTTAATACACAGCACCCCCCTAATACTGTTATACACAGCACCCCCCTAATAGTTTAATACACAGCACCCCCCTAATAGTTTAATACACAACACCCCCCTAATAATTTAATACACAGCACCCCCCCTAATACTGTTATACACAGCACCCCCCTAATAGTGTTATACACAGAACCCCCCTAATAATTTAATACACAGCACCCCAATAATAGTGTTATACACAGCACCCCCCTAATAGTTTAATACACAGCACCCCAATAATAGTGTTATACACAGCACCCCCCTAATAGTTTAATACACAGCACCCCCCTAATAGTGTTATACACAGCACCCCCCTAATAGTTTAATACACAGCACCCCCCTAATTGTTTAATACACAGCACCCCCCTAATTGTTTAATACACAGCACCCCCCTAATAATTTAATACACAGCACCCCCCTAATAGTGTTATACACAGCACCCCCCTAATAGTTTAATACACAGCACCCCAATAATAGTGTTATACACAGCACCCCCCTAATAGTTTAATACACAGCACCCCCCTAATAGTGTTATACACAGCACCCCCCTAATAGTGTTATACACAGCACCCCCCTAATATTGTTATACACAGCACCCCCCTAATAGTGTTATACACAGCACCCCCCTAATAGTGTTATACACAGAACCCCCCTAATAATTTAATACACAGCACCCCAATAATAGTGTTATACACAGCACCCCCCTAATAGTTTAATACACAGCACCCCAATAATAGTGTTATACACAGCACCCCCCTAATAGTTTAATACACAGCACCCCCCAATAGTGTTATACACAGCACCCCCCTAATAGTTTAATACACAGCACCCCCCTAATTGTTTAATACACAGCACCCCCTAATAGTGTTATACACAGCACCCCCCTAATAGTTTAATACACAGCACCCCCCTAATAGTGTTATACACAGAACCCCCCTAATAGTGTTATACACAGCACCCCCCTAATAGTTTAATACACAGCACCCCCCTAATAGTATTATACACAGCACCCCCCTAATAGTTTAATACACAGCACCCCAATAATAGTGTTATACACAGCACCCCCCTAATAGTTTAATACACAGCACCCCCCTAATAGTGTTATACACAGCACCCCCCTAATAGTGTTATACACAGCACCCCCCTAATAGTTTAATACACAGCACCCCCTAATAGTGTTATACACAGCACCCCCCTAATAGTTTAATACACAGCACCCCCCTAATAGTGTTATACACAGAACCCCCCTAATAGTGTTATACACAGCACCCCCCTAATAGTTTAATACACAGCACCCCCCTAATAGTATTATACACAGCACCCCCCTAATAGTGTTATACACAGCACCCCCCTAATAGTTTAATACACAGCACCCCCCTAATAGTGTTATACACAGCACCCCCCTAATAGTTTTATACACATCACACCAATAATAGTGTTATACACAGCACCCCCCTAATAGTTTAATACACAGCACGCCCCTAATAGTGTTATACACAGCACCCCCCTAATAGTGTTATACACAGCACCCCCCTAATAGTGTTATACACAGCACCCCCCTAATAGTGTTATACACAGCACCCCCCTAATAGTTTAATACACAGCACCCCCCTAATAGTGTTATACACAGCACCCCCCTAATAGTGTTATACAAAGCACCCCCCTAATAGTTTAATACACAGCACCCCCCTAATAGTGTTATACATAGCACCCCCTAATAGTTTAATACACAGCACCCCCCTAATAGTTTAATACACATCACCCCCCTAATAATTTAATACACAGCACCCCCCTAATAGTGTTATACACAGCACCCCCCTAATAGTTTTATACACATCACACCAATAATAGTGTTATACACAGCACCCCCCTAATAGTTTAATACACAGCACGCCCCTAATAGTGTTATACACAGCACCCCCCTAATAGTGTTATACACAGCACCCCCCTAATATTGTTATACACAGCACCCCCCTAATAGTGTTATACACAGCACCCCCCTAATAGTTTAATACACAGCACCCCCTAATAGTGTTATACACAGCACCCCCCTAATAGTGTTATACAAAGCACCCCCCTAATAGTTTAATACACAGCACCCCCCTAATAGTGTTATACACAGCACCCCCCTAATAGTTTAATACACAGCACCCCCCTAATAGTTTAATACACATCACCCCCCTAATAATTTAATACACAGCACCCCCCTAATAGTGTTATACACAGCACCCCCCTAATTGTTTACTACACAGCACCCCCCTAGTAGTGTTATACACAGCACCCCCCTAATAATTTAATACACAGCACCCCCCTAATAATTTAATACACAGCACCCCCTAATAGTGTTATACACAGCAGCCCCCTAATAGTTTAATACACAGCACCCCCCTAATAGTGTTATACACAGCACCCCCCTAATAGTGTTATACACAGCACCCCCCTAATAGTTTAATACACAGCACCCCAATAATAGTGTTATACACAGCACCCCCCTAATAGTTTAATACACAGCACCCCCCTAATAGTGTTATACACAGCACCCCCCTAATAGTGTTATACACAGAACCCCCTTAATAGTGTTATACACAGCACCCCCCTAATATTTTAATACACAGCACCCCCTAATAGTGTTATACTCAGCACCCCCCTAATAGTGTTATACACAGCACCCCCCTAATAGTTTAATACACAGCACCCCCCTAATAGTGTTATACACAGCACCCCCCTAATAGTTTAATACACAACACCCCCCTAATAATTTAATACACAGCACCCCCCTAATACTGTTATACACAGCACCCCCCTAATAGTGTTATACACAGAACCCCCCTAATAATTTAATACACAGCACCCCAATAATAGTGTTATACACAGCACCCCCCTAATAGTTTAATACACAGCACCCCAATAATAGTGTTATACACAGCACCCCCCTAATAGTTTAATACACAGCACCCCCTAATAGTGTTATACACAGCACCCCCCTAATAGTGTTATACACAGAGCCCCCTAATATTGTTATACACAGCACCCCCCTAATAGTGTTATACACAGCACCCCCCTAATAGTTTAATACACAGCACCCCCCTAATAGTGTTATACACAGCACCCCCCTAATAGTGTTATACAAAGCACCCCCCTAATAGTTTAATACACAGCACCCCCCTAATAGTGTTATACACAGCACCCCCCTAATAGTTTAATACACAGCACCCCCCTAATAGTTTAATACACATCACCCCCTAATAATTTAATACACAGCACCCCCCTAATAGTGTTATACACAGCACCCCCCTAATTGTTTACTACACAGCACCCCCCTAGTAGTGTTATACACAGCACCCCCCTAATAATTTAATACACAGCACCCCCCTAATAGTTTAATACACAGCACCCCCCTAATAGTTTAATACACAACACCCCCCTAATAATTTAATACACAGCACCCCCTAATAGTGTTATACACAGCAGCCCCCTAATAGTTTAATACACAACACCCCCCTAATAGTTTAATACACAGCACCCCCCTAATAGTGTTATACACAGCACCCCCCTAATAGTGTTATACACAGCACCCCCCTAATAGTTTAATACACAGCACCCCAATAATAGTGTTATACACAGCACCCCCTTAATAGTTTAATACACAGCACCCCCCTAATAGTGTTATACACAGCACCCCCCTAATAGTGTTATACACAGAACCCCCTTAATAGTGTTATACACAGCACCCCCCTAATATTTTAATACACAGCACCCCCTAATAGTGTTATACTCAGCACCCCCCTAATAGTGTTATACACAGCACCCCCCTAATAGTTTAATACACAGCACCCCCCTAATAGTGTTATACACAGCACACCCCTAATAGTTTAATACACAGCAGCCCCCTAATAGTTTAATACACAACACCCCCCTAATAATTTAATACACAGCACCCCCCTAATACTGTTATACACAGCACCCCCCTAATAGTGTTATACACAGAACCCCCCTAATAATTTAATACACAGCACCCCAATAATAGTGTTATACACAGCACCCCCCTAATAGTTTAATACACAGCACCCCAATAATAGTGTTATACACAGCACCCCCCTAATAGTTTAATACACAGCACCCCCCCAATAGTGTTATACACAGCACCCCCCTAATAGTTTAATACACAGCACCCCCCTAATTGTTTAATACACAGCACCCCCCTAATTGTTTAATACACAGCACCCCCCTAATAATTTAATACACAGCACCCCCCTAATAGTGTTATACACAGCACCCCCCTAATAGTTTAATACACAGCACCCCAATAATAGTGTTATACACAGCACCCCCCTAAGAGTTTAATACACAGCACCAACCTAATAGTGTTATACACAGCACCCCCCTAATAGTGTTATACACAGCACCCCCCTAATATTGTTATACACAGCACCCCCCTAATAGTGTTATACACAGCACCCCCCTAATAGTTTAATACACAGCACCCGCCTAATAGTGTTATACACAGCACCCCCCTAATAGTGTTATACAAAGCACCCCCCTAATAGTTTAATACACAGCACCCCCCTAATAGTGTTATACACAGCACCCTCCTAATAGTGTTATACAAAGCACCCCAATTATAGTGTTATACACAGCACCCCCCTAATAGTTTAATACACAGCACCCCAATAATAGTGTTATACACAGCACCCCCCTAATAGTTTAATACACAGCACCCCCCCAATAGTGTTATACACAGCACCCCCCTAATAGTGTTATACACAGCCCCCCCTAATAGTTTAATACACAGCACCCCCCTAATTGTTTAATACACTGCACCCCCCTAATTGTTTAATACACAGCACCCCCCTAATAATTTAATACACAGCACCCCCCTAATTGTGTTATACACAGCACCCCCCTAATAGTTTAATACACAGCACCCCAATAATAGTGTTATACACAGCACCCCCCTAATAGTTTAATACACAGCACCAACCTAATAGTGTTATACACAGCACCCCCCTAATAGTTTAATACACAGCACCCCCTAATAGTGTTATACACAGCACCCCCCTAATAGTTTAATACACAGCACCCCCCTAATAGTGTTATACACAGAACCCCCCTAATAGTGTTATACACAGCACCCCCCTAATAGTTTAATACACAGCACCCCCCTAATAGTATTATACACAGCACCCCCCTAATAGTGTTATACACAGCACCCCCCTAATAGTTTAATACACAGCACCCCCCTAATAATTTAATACACAGCACCCCCCTAATAGTGTTATACACTGCACCCCCCTAATAGTTTAATACACAGCACCCCCCTAATAGTTTAATACACATCACCCCCCTAATAATTTAATACACAGCACCCCCCTAATAGTGTTATACACAGCACCCCCCTAATTGTTTACTACACAGCACCCCCCTAGTAGTGTTATACACAGCACCCCCCTAATAATTTAAAACACAGCACCCCCCTAATAGTTTAATACACAGCACCCCCCTAATAGTTTAATACACAGCACCCCCCCTAATAGTTTAATACACAGCACCCCCCTAATAATTTAATACACAGCACCCCCTAATAGTGTTATACACAGCAGCCCCCTAATAGTTTAATACACAGCACCCCCCTAATAGTTTAATACACAGCACCCCCCTAATAGTGTTATACACAGCACCCCCCTAATAGTGTTATACACAGCACCCCCCTAATAGTTTAATACACAGCACCCCAATAATAGTGTTATACACAGCACCCCCCTAATAGTTTAATACACAGCACCCCCCTAATAGTGTTATACACATCACCCCCCTAATAGTGTTATACACAGAACCCCCTTAATAGTGTTATACACAGCACCCCCCTAATAGTTTAATACACAGCACCCCCCTAATAGTGTTATACACAGCACCCCCCTAATAGTGTTATACACAGCACCCCCCTAATAGTTTAATACACAGCACCCCCCTAATAGTGTTATACACAGCACCCCCCTAATAGTTTAATACACAGCACCCCCCTAATAGTTTAATACACAACACCCCCCTAATAATTTAATACACAGCACCCCCCCTAATACTGTTATACACAGCACCCCCCTAATAGTGTTATACACAGAACCCCCCTAATAATTTAATACACAGCACCCCAATAATAGTGTTATACACAGCACCCCCCTAATAGTTTAATACACAGCACCCCAATAATAGTGTTATACACAGCACCCCCCTAATAGTTTAATACACAGCACCCCCCTAATAGTGTTATACACAGCACCCCCCTAATAGTTTAATACACAGCACCCCCCTAATTGTTTAATACACAGCACCCCCCTAATTGTTTAATACACAGCAGCCCCCTAATAATTTAATACACAGCACCCCCCTAATAGTGTTATACACAGCACCCCCCTAATAGTTTAATACACAGCACCCCCAATAATAGTGTTATACACAGCACCCCCCTAATAGTTTAATACACAGCACCCCCCTAATAGTGTTATACACAGCACCCCCCTAATAGTGTTATACACAGCACCCCCCTAATATTGTTATACACAGCACCCCCCTAATAGTGTTATACACAGCACCCCCCTAATAGTTTAATACACAGCACCCCCCTAATAGTGTTATACACAGCACCCCCCTAATAGTGTTATACACAGCACCCCCCTAATAGTTTAATACACAGCACCCCCTAATTGTTTAATACACAGCACCCCCCTAATTGTTTAATACACAGCACCCCCCTAATAATTTAATACACAGCACCCCCCTAATAGTGTTATACACAGCACCCCCCTAATAGTTTAATACACAGCACCAACCTAATAGTGTTATACACAGCACCCCCCTAATAGTGTTATACACAGCACCCCCCTAATATTGTTATACACAGCACCCCCCTAATAGTGTTATACACAGCACCCCCCAATAGTTTAATACACAGCACCCCCCTAATAGTGTTATACACAGCACCCCCCTAATAGTGTTATACAAAGCACCCCCCTAATAGTTTAATACACAGCACCCCCCTAATAGTGTTATACACAGCACCCCCCTAATAGTTTAATACACAGCACCCCCCTAATAGTTTAATACACAACACCCCCCTAATAATTTAATACACAGCACCCCCCCTAATACTGTTATACACAGCACCCCCCTAATAGTGTTATACACAGAACCCCCCTAATAATTTAATACACAGCACCCCAATAATAGTGTTATACACAGCACCCCCCTAATAGTTTAATACACAGCACCCCAATAATAGTGTTATACACAGCACCCCCCTAATAGTTTAATACACAGCACCCCCCTAATAGTGTTATACACAGCACCCCCCTAATAGTTTAATACACAGCACCCCCCTAATTGTTTAATACACAGCACCCCCCTAATTGTTTAATACACAGCACCCCCCTAATAATTTAATACACAGCACCCCCCTAATAGTGTTATACACAGCACCCCCCTAATAGTTTAATACACAGCACCCCAATAATAGTGTTATACACAGCACCCCCCTAATAGTTTAATACACAGCACCCCCCTAATAGTGTTATACACAGCACCCCCCTAATAGTGTTATACACAGCACCCCCCTAATATTGTTATACACAGCACCCCCCTAATAGTGTTATACACAGCACCCCCCTAATAGTGTTATACACAGAACCCCCCTAATAATTTAATACACAGCACCCCAATAATAGTGTTATACACAGCACCCCCCTAATAGTTTAATACACAGCACCCCAATAATAGTGTTATACACAGCACCCCCCTAATAGTTTAATACACAGCACCCCCCAATAGTGTTATACACAGCACCCCCCTAATAGTTTAATACACAGCACCCCCCTAATTGTTTAATACACAGCACCCCCTAATAGTGTTATACACAGCACCCCCCTAATAGTTTAATACACAGCACCCCCCTAATAGTGTTATACACAGAACCCCCCTAATAGTGTTATACACAGCACCCCCCTAATAGTTTAATACACAGCACCCCCCTAATAGTATTATACACAGCACCCCCCTAATAGTTTAATACACAGCACCCCAATAATAGTGTTATACACAGCACCCCCCTAATAGTTTAATACACAGCACCCCCCTAATAGTGTTATACACAGCACCCCCCTAATAGTGTTATACACAGCACCCCCCTAATAGTTTAATACACAGCACCCCCTAATAGTGTTATACACAGCACCCCCCTAATAGTTTAATACACAGCACCCCCCTAATAGTGTTATACACAGAACCCCCCTAATAGTGTTATACACAGCACCCCCCTAATAGTTTAATACACAGCACCCCCCTAATAGTATTATACACAGCACCCCCCTAATAGTGTTATACACAGCACCCCCCTAATAGTTTAATACACAGCACCCCCCTAATAGTGTTATACACAGCACCCCCCTAATAGTTTTATACACATCACACCAATAATAGTGTTATACACAGCACCCCCCTAATAGTTTAATACACAGCACGCCCCTAATAGTGTTATACACAGCACCCCCCTAATAGTGTTATACACAGCACCCCCCTAATAGTGTTATACACAGCACCCCCCTAATAGTGTTATACACAGCACCCCCCTAATAGTTTAATACACAGCACCCCCCTAATAGTGTTATACACAGCACCCCCCTAATAGTGTTATACAAAGCACCCCCCTAATAGTTTAATACACAGCACCCCCCTAATAGTGTTATACACAGCACCCCCCTAATAGTTTAATACACAGCACCCCCCTAATAGTTTAATACACATCACCCCCCTAATAATTTAATACACAGCACCCCCCTAATAGTGTTATACACAGCACCCCCCTAATAGTTTTATACACATCACACCAATAATAGTGTTATACACAGCACCCCCTAATAGTTTAATACACAGCACGCCCCTAATAGTGTTATACACAGCACCCCCCTAATAGTGTTATACACAGCACCCCCCTAATATTGTTATACACAGCACCCCCCTAATAGTGTTATACACAGCACCCCCCTAATAGTTTAATACACAGCACCCCCTAATAGTGTTATACACAGCACCCCCCTAATAGTGTTATACAAAGCACCCCCCTAATAGTTTAATACACAGCACCCCCCTAATAGTGTTATACACAGCACCCCCCTAATAGTTTAATACACAGCACCCCCCTAATAGTTTAATACACATCACCCCCCTAATAATTTAATACACAGCACCCCCCTAATAGTGTTATACACAGCACCCCCCTAATTGTTTACTACACAGCACCCCCCTAGTAGTGTTATACACAGCACCCCCCTAATAATTTAATACACAGCACCCCCCTAATAATTTAATACACAGCACCCCCTAATAGTGTTATACACAGCAGCCCCCTAATAGTTTAATACACAGCACCCCCCTAATAGTGTTATACACAGCCCCCCCCTAATAGTGTTATACACAGCACCCCCCTAATAGTTTAATACACAGCACCCCAATAATAGTGTTATACACAGCACCCCCCTAATAGTTTAATACACAGCACCCCCCTAATAGTGTTATACACAGCACCCCCCTAATAGTGTTATACACAGAACCCCCTTAATAGTGTTATACACAGCACCCCCCTAATATTTTAATACACAGCACCCCCTAATAGTGTTATACTCAGCACCCCCCTAATAGTGTTATACACAGCACCCCCCTAATAGTTTAATACACAGCACCCCCCTAATAGTGTTATACACAGCACCCCCCTAATAGTTTAATACACAGCACCCCCCTAATAGTTTAATACACAACACCCCCCTAATAATTTAATACACAGCACCCCCCTAATACTGTTATACACAGCACCCCCCTAATAGTGTTATACACAGAACCCCCCTAATAATTTAATACACAGCACCCCAATAATAGTGTTATACACAGAACCCCCCTAATAGTTTAATACACAGCACCCCAATAATAGTGTTATACACAGCACCCCCCTAATAGTTTAATACACAGCACCCCCTAATAGTGTTATACACAGCACCCCCCTAATAGTGTTATACACAGAGCCCCCTAATATTGTTATACACAGCACCCCCCTAATAGTGTTATACACAGCACCCCCCTAATAGTTTAATACACAGCACCCCCCTAATAGTGTTATACACAGCACCCCCCTAATAGTGTTATACAAAGCACCCCCCTAATAGTTTAATACACAGCACCCCCCTAATAGTGTTATACACAGCACCCCCCTAATAGTTTAATACACAGCACCCCCCTAATAGTTTAATACACATCACCCCCTAATAATTTAATACACAGCACCCCCCTAATAGTGTTATACACAGCACCCCCCTAATTGTTTACTACACAGCACCCCCCTAGTAGTGTTATACACAGCACCCCCCTAATAATTTAATACACAGCACCCCCCTAATAGTTTAATACACAGCACCCCCCTAATAGTTTAATACACAACACCCCCCTAATAATTTAATACACAGCACCCCCTAATAGTGTTATACACAGCAGCCCCCTAATAGTTTAATACACAACACCCCCCTAATAGTTTAATACACAGCACCCCCCTAATAGTGTTATACACAGCACCCCCCTAATAGTGTTATACACAGCACCCCCCTAATAGTTTAATACACAGCACCCCAATAATAGTGTTATACACAGCACCCCCCTAATAGTTTAATACACAGCACCCCCCTAATAGTGTTATACACAGCACCCCCCTAATAGTGTTATACACAGAACCCCCTTAATAGTGTTATACACAGCACCCCCCTAATATTTTAATACACAGCACCCCCTAATAGTGTTATACTCAGCACCCCCCTAATAGTGTTATACACAGCACCCCCCTAATAGTTTAATACACAGCACCCCCCTAATAGTGTTATACACAGCACACCCCTAATAGTTTAATACACAGCAGCCCCCTAATAGTTTAATACACAACACCCCCCTAATAATTTAATACACAGCACCCCCCTAATACTGTTATACACAGCACCCCCCTAATAGTGTTATACACAGAACCCCCCTAATAATTTAATACACAGCACCCCAATAATAGTGTTATACACAGCACCCCCCTAATAGTTTAATACACAGCACCCCAATAATAGTGTTATACACAGCACCCCCCTAATAGTTTAATACACAGCACCCCCCCAATAGTGTTATACACAGCACCCCCCTAATAGTTTAATACACAGCACCCCCCTAATTGTTTAATACACAGCACCCCCCTAATTGTTTAATACACAGCACCCCCCTAATAATTTAATACACAGCACCCCCCTAATAGTGTTATACACAGCACCCCCCTAATAGTGTTATACACAGCACCCCCCTAATAGTTTAATACACAGCACCCCAATAATAGTGTTATACACAGCACCCCCCTAATAGTTTAATACACAGCACCCCCCTAATAGTGTTATACACAGCACCCCCCTAATAGTGCTATACACAGAACCCCCCTAATATTTTAATACACAGCACCCCAATAATAGTGTTATACACAGCACCCCCCTAATAGTTTAATACACAGCACCCCAATAATAGTGTTATACACAGCACCCCCCTAATAGTTTAATACACAGCACCCCCCAATAGTGTTATACACAGCACCCCCCTAATAGTGTTATACACAGCACCCCCCTAATAGTTTAATACACAGCACCCCCTAATTGTTTAATACACAGCACCCCCCTAATTGTTTAATACACAGCACCCCCCTAATAATTTAATACACAGCACCCCCCTAATAGTGTTATACACAGCACCCCCCTAATAGTTTAATACACAGCACCCCAATAATAGTGTTATACACAGCACCCCCCTAAGAGTTTAATACACAGCACCAACCTAATAGTGTTATACACAGCACCCCCCTAATAGAGTTATACACAGCACCCCCCTAATAGTTTAATACACAGCACCCGCCTAATAGTGTTATACACAGCACCCCCCTAATAGTGTTATACAAAGCACCCCCCTAATAGTTTAATACACAGCACCCCCCTAATAGTGTTATACACAGCACCCCCCTAATAGTGTTATACAAAGCACCCCAATTATAGTGTTATACACAGCACCCCCCTAATAGTTTAATACACAGCACCCCAATAATAGTGTTATACACAGCACCCCCCTAATAGTTTAATACACAGCACCCCCCCAATAGTGTTATACACAGCACCCCCCTAATAGTGTTATACACAGCACCCCCCTAATAGTTTAATACACAGCACCCCCCTAATTGTTTAATACACTGCACCCCCCTAATTGTTTAATACACAGCACCCCCCTAATAATTTAATACACAGCACCCCCCTAATTGTGTTATACACAGCACCCCCCTAATAGTTTAATACACAGCACCCCAATAATAGTGTTATACACAGCACCCCCCTAATAGTTTAATACACAGCACCAACCTAATAGTGTTATACACAGCACCCCCCTAATAGTTTAATACACAGCACCCCCTAATAGTGTTATACACAGCACCCCCCTAATAGTTTAATACACAGCACCCCCCTAATAGTGTTATACACAGAACCCCCCTAATAGTGTTATACACAGCACCCCCCTAATAGTTTAATACACAGCACCCCCCTAATAGTATTATACACAGCACCCCCCTAATAGTGTTATACACAGCACCCCCCTAATAGTTTAATACACAGCACCCCCCTAATAATTTAATACACAGCACCCCCCTAATAGTGTTATACACTGCACCCCCCTAATAGTTTAATACACAGCACCCCCCTAATAGTTTAATACACATCACCCCCCTAATAATTTAATACACAGCACCCCCCTAATAGTGTTATACACAGCACCCCCCTAATTGTTTACTACACAGCACCCCCCTAGTAGTGTTATACACAGCACCCCCCTAATAATTTAAAACACAGCACCCCCCTAATAGTTTAATACACAGCACCCCCCTAATAGTTTAATACACAGCACCCCCTAATAGTTTAATACACAGCACCCCCCTAATAATTTAATACACAGCACCCCCTAATAGTGTTATACACAGCAGCCCCCTAATAGTTTAATACACAGCACCCCCCTAATAGTTTAATACACAGCACCCCCCTAATAGTGTTATACACAGCACCCCCCTAATAGTGTTATACACAGCACCCCCCTAATAGTTTAATACACAGCACCCCAATAATAGTGTTATACACAGCACCCCCCTAATAGTTTAATACACAGCACCCCCCTAATAGTGTTATACACATCACCCCCCTAATAGTGTTATACACAGAACCCCCTTAATAGTGTTATACACAGCACCCCCCTAATAGTTTAATACACAGCACCCCCCTAATAGTGTTATACACAGCACCCCCCTAATAGTGTTATACACAGCACCCCCCTAATAGTTTAATACACAGCACCCCCCTAATAGTGTTATACACAGCACCCCCCTAATAGTTTAATACACAGCACCCCCCTAATAGTTTAATACACAACACCCCCCTAATAATTTAATACACAGCACCCCCCCTAATACTGTTATACACAGCACCCCCCTAATAGTGTTATACACAGAACCCCCCTAATAATTTAATACACAGCACCCCAATAATAGTGTTATACACAGCACCCCCCTAATAGTTTAATACACAGCACCCCAATAATAGTGTTATACACAGCACCCCCCTAATAGTTTAATACACAGCACCCCCCTAATAGTGTTATACACAGCACCCCCCCTAATAGTTTAATACACAGCACCCCCCTAATTGTTTAATACACAGCACCCCCCTAATTGTTTAATACACAGCAGCCCCCTAATAATTTAATACACAGCACCCCCCTAATAGTGTTATACACAGCACCCCCCTAATAGTTTAATACACAGCACCCCAATAATAGTGTTATACACAGCACCCCCCTAATAGTTTAATACACAGCACCCCCCTAATAGTGTTATACACAGCACCCCCCTAATAGTGTTATACACAGCACCCCCCTAATATTGTTATACACAGCACCCCCCTAATAGTGTTATACACAGCACCCCCCTAATAGTTTAATACACAGCACCCCCCTAATAGTGTTATACACAGCACCCCCCTAATAGTGTTATACAAAGCACCCCCCTAATAGTTTAATACACAGCACCCCTCTAATAGTGTTATACACAGCACCCCCCTAATAGTTTAATACACAGCACCCCCCTAATAGTGTTATACACAGCACCCCCCTAATAGTGTTATACACAGAACCCCCCTAATAATTTAATACACAGCACCCCAATAATAGTGTTATACACAGCACCCCCCTAATAGTTTAATACACAGCACCCCAATAATAGTGTTATACACAGCACCCCCCTAATAGTTTAATACACAGCACCCCCCAATAGTGTTATACACAGCACCCCCCTAATAGTGTTATACACAGCACCCCCCTAATAGTTTAATACACAGCACCCCCCTAATTGTTTAATACACAGCACCCCCCTAATTGTTTAATACACAGCACCCCCCTAATAATTTAATACACAGCACCCCCCTAATAGTGTTATACACAGCACCCCCTAATAGTTTAATACACAGCACCCCAATAATAGTGTTATACACAGCACCCCCCTAATAGTTTAATACACAGCACCCCCCTAATAGTTTAATACACAGCACCCCCCTAATAGTGTTATACACAGCACCCCCCTAATATTTTAATATACAGCGCCCCCCTAATAGTGTTATACACAGCACCCCCCTAATAGTTTAATACACAGCACCCCCCTAATAGTTTAATACACAGCACCCCCCTAATAATTTAATACACAGCACCCCCCTAATAGTTTAATACACAGCACCCCCCTAGTAGTGTTATACACAGCACCCCCCTAATAATTTAATACACAGCACCCCCCTAATAGTTTAATACACAGCACCCCCCTAATAGTTTAATACACAGCACCCCCCTAATAGTTTAATACACAGCACCCCCCTAATAGTTTAATACACAACACCCCCCTAATAATTTAATACACAGCACCCCCCTAATACTGTTATACACAGCACCCCCCTAATAGTGTTATACACAGAACCCCCCTAATAATTTAATACACAGCACCCCAATAATAGTGTTATACACAGCACCCCCCTAATAGTTTAATACACAGCACCCCAATAATAGTGTTATACACAGCACCCCCTAATAGTTTAATACACAGCACACCCCAATAGTGTTATACACAGCACCCCCCTAATAGTGTTATACACAGCACCCCCCTAATAGTTTAATACACAGCACCCCCCTAATTGTTTAATACACAGCACCCCCCTAATTGTTTAATACACAGCACCCCCCTAATAATTTAATACACAGCACCCCCCTAATAGTGTTATACACAGAACCTCCCTAATAGTTTAATACACAGCACCCCAATAATAGTGTTATACACAGCACCCCCCTAATAGTTTAATACACAGCACCCCAATAATAGTGTTATACACAGCACCCCCCTAATAGTTTAATACACAGCACCCCCCTAATAGTGTTATACACAGCACCCCCCTAATAGTGTTATACACAGCACCCCCCTAATATTGTTATACACAGCACCCCCCTAATAGTGTTATACACAGCACCCTCCTAATAGTTTAATACACAGCACCCCCCTAATAGTGTTATACACAGCACCCCCCTAATAGTGTTATACAAAGCACCCCCCTAATAGTTTAATACACAGCACCCCCCTAATAGTGTTATACACAGCACCCCCTAATAGTTTAATACACAGCACCCCCCTAATAGTTTAATACACATCACCCCCTAATAATTTAATACACAGCACCCCCCTAATAGTGTTATACACAGCACCCCCCTAATTGTTTACTACACAGCACCCCCCTAGTAGTGTTATACACAGCACCCCCCTAATAATTTAATACACAGCACCCCCCTAATAGTTTAATACACAGCACCCCCCTAATAGTTTAATACACAGCACCCCCCTAATAATTTAATACACAGCACCCCCTAATAGTGTTATACACAGCAGCCCCCTAATAGTTTAATACACAGCACCCCCCTAATAGTTTAATAAACAGCACCCCCCTAATAGTGTTATACACAGCACCCCCCTAATAGTGTTATACACAGCACCCCCCTAATAGTTTAATACACAGCACCCCAATAATAGTGTTATACACAGCACCCCCCTAATAGTTTAATACACAGCACCCCCCTAATAGTGTTATACACAGCACCCCCCTAATAGTGTTATACACAGAACCCCCTTAATAGTGTTATACACAGCACCCCCCTAATAGTTTAATACACAGCACCCCCCTAATAGTGTTATACACAGCACCCCCCTAATAGTGTTATACACAGCACCCCCCTAATAGTTTAATACACAGCACCCCACTAATAGTGTTATACACAGCACCCCCCTAATAGTTTAATACACAGCACCCCCCTAATAGTTTAATACACAACACCCCCTAATAATTTAATACACAGCACCCCCCTAATACTGTTATACACAGCACCCCCCTAATAGTGTTATACACAGAACCCCCCTAATAATTTAATACACAGCACCCCAATAATAGTGTTATACACAGCACCCCCCTAATAGTTTAATACACAGCACCCCCCTAATAGTTTAATACACAGCACCCCCCTAATAGTTTAATACACAGCACCCCCCCAATAGTGTTATACACAGCACCCCCCTAATAGTATTATACACAGCACCCCCCTAATAGTTTAATACACAGCACCCCCCTAATTGTTTAATACACTGCACCCCCTAATTGTTTAATACACAGCACCCCCCTAATAATTTAATACACAGCACCCCCCCTAATAGTGTTATACACAGCACCCCCCTAATAGTTTAATACACAGCACCCCAATAATAGTGTTATACACAGCACCCCCCTAATAGTTTAATACACAGCACCAACCTAATAGTGTTATACACAGCACCCCCCTAATAGTGTTATACACAGCACCCCCCTAATAGTTTAATACACAGCACCCCCTAATTGTTTAATACACAGCACCCCCCTAATTGTTTAATACACAGCACCCCCCTAATAGTGTTATACACAGCACCCCCCTAATAGTGTTATACACAGCACCCCCCTAATAGTGTTATACACAGCACCCCCCTAATAGTGTTATAAACAGCACCCCCCTAATAGTTTAATACACAGCACCCCCCTAATAGTGTTATACACAGCACCCCCCTAATAGTGTTATACAAAGCACCCCCCTAATAGTTTAATACACAGCACCCCCCTAATAGTTTAATACACATCACCCCCCTAATAATTTAATACACAGCACCCCCCTAATAGTGTTATACACAGCACCCCCCTAATTGTTTACTACACAGCACCCCCCCAGTAGTGTTATACACAGCACCCCCCTAATAGTTTAATACACAGCACCCCCCTAATAGTTTAATACACATCACCCCCCTAATAATTTAATACACAGCACCCCCCTAATAGTGTTATACACAGCACCCCCCTAATTGTTTACTACACAGCACCCCCCTAGTAGTGTTATACACAGCACCCCCCTAATAATTTAATACACAGCACCCCCTAATAGTTTAATACACAGCACCCCCCTAATAGTTTAATACACAGCACCCCCCTAATAATTTAATACACAGCACCCCCTAATAGTGTTATACACAGCAGCCCCCTAATAGTTTAATACACAGCACCCCCTAATAGTTTAATACACAGCACCCCCCTAATAGTGTTATACACAGCACCCCCCTAATAGTGTTATACACAGCACCCCCCTAATAGTTTAATACACAGCACCCCAATAATAGTGTTATACACAGCACCCCCCTAATAGTTTAATACACAGCACCCCCCTAATAGTGTTATACACAGCACCCCCCTAATAGTGTTATACACAGAACCCCCTTAATAGTGTTATACACAGCACCCCCCTAATATTTTAATACACAGCACCCCCTAATAGTGTTATACTCATCACCCCCCTAATAGTGTTATACACAGCACCCCCCTAATTGTTTACTACACAGCACCCCCCTAGTAGTGTTATACACAGCACCCCCCTAATAGTTTAATACACAGCACCCCCCTAATAGTTTAATACACATCACCCCCCTAATAATTTAATACACAGCACCCCCTAATAGTGTTATACACAGCACCCCCCTAATAGTTTAATACACAGCACCCCAATAATAGTGTTATACACAGCACCCCCCTAATAGTTTAATACACAGCACCCCCCTAATAGTGTTATACACAGCACCCCCCCTAATAGTGTTATACACAGAACCCCCTTAATAGTGTTATACACAGCACCCCCCTAATATTTTAATACACAGCACCCCCTAATAGTGTTATACTCATCACCCCCTAATAGTGTTATACACAGCACCCCCCTAATTGTTTACTACACAGCACCCCCCTAGTAGTGTTATACACAGCACCCCCCTAATAGTTTAATACACAGCACCCCCCTAATAGTTTAATACACATCACCCCCCTAATAATTTAATACACAGCACCCCCCTAATAGTGTTATACACAGCACCCCCCTAATTGTTTACTACACAGCACCCCCCTAGTAGTGTTATACACAGCACCCCCCTAATAATTTAATACACAGCACCCCCCTAATAGTTTAATACACAGCACCCCCCTAATAGTTTAATACACAGCACCCCCCTAATAATTTAATACACAGCACCCCCTAATAGTGTTATACACAGCAGCCCCCTAATAGTTTAATACACAGCACCCCCCTAATAGTTTAATACACAGCACCCCCCTAATAGTTTAATACACAGCACCCCCCTAATAGTTTAATACACATCACCCCCCTAATAATTTAATACACAGCACCCCCCCTAATAGTGTTATACACAGCACCCCCCTAATTGTTTACTACACAGCACCCCCCTAGTAGTGTTATACACAGCACCCCCCTAATAATTTAATACACAGCACCCCCCTAATAGTTTAATACACAGCACCCCCCTAATAGTTTAATACACAGCACCCCCCTAATAGTTTAATACACAGCACCCCCCTAATAGTTTAATACACAGCACCCCCCTAATAGTTTAATACACAACACCCCCCTAATAATTTAATACACAGCACCCCCCTAATACTGTTATACACAGCACCCCCCTAATAGTGTTATACACAGCACCCCCCTAATAGTTTAATACACAGCACCCCCCTAATAGTGTTATACACAGCACCCCCCTAATAGTTTAATACACAGCACCCCCCTAATAGTTTAATACACAACACCCCCCTAATAATTTAATACACAGCACCCCCTAATACTGTTATACACAGCACCCCCCTAATAGTGTTATACACAGAACCCCCCTAATAATTTAATACACAGCACCCCAATAATAGTGTTATACACAGCACCCCCCTAATAGTTTAATACACAGCACCCCCCTAATAGTTTAATACACAGCACCCCCCTAATAGTTTAATACACAGCACCCCCCCAATAGTGTTATACACAGCACCCCCCTAATAGTATTATACACAGCACCCCCCTAATAGTTTAATACACAGCACCCCCCTAATTGTTTAATACACTGCACCCCCTAATTGTTTAATACACAGCACCCCCCTAATAATTTAATACACAGCACCCCCCCTAATAGTGTTATACACAGCACCCCCCTAATAGTTTAATACACAGCACCCCAATAATAGTGTTATACACAGCACCCCCCTAATAGTTTAATACACAGCACCAACCTAATAGTGTTATACACAGCACCCCCCTAATAGTGTTATACACAGCACCCCCCTAATAGTTTAATACACAGCACCCCCTAATTGTTTAATACACAGCACCCCCCTAATTGTTTAATACACAGCACCCCCCTAATAGTGTTATACACAGCACCCCCCTAATAGTGTTATACACAGCACCCCCCTAATATTGTTATACACAGCACCCCCCTAATAGTGTTATAAACAGCACCCCCCTAATAGTTTAATACACAGCACCCCCCTAATAGTGTTATACACAGCACCCCCCTAATAGTGTTATACAAAGCACCCCCCTAATAGTTTAATACACAGCACCCCCCTAATAGTTTAATACACATCACCCCCCTAATAATTTAATACACAGCACCCCCCTAATAGTGTTATACACAGCACCCCCCTAATTGTTTACTACACAGCACCCCCCCAGTAGTGTTATACACAGCACCCCCCTAATAGTTTAATACACAGCACCCCCCTAATAGTTTAATACACATCACCCCCCTAATAATTTAATACACAGCACCCCCCTAATAGTGTTATACACAGCACCCCCCTAATTGTTTACTACACAGCACCCCCCTAGTAGTGTTATACACAGCACCCCCCTAATAATTTAATACACAGCACCCCCTAATAGTTTAATACACAGCACCCCCCTAATAGTTTAATACACAGCACCCCCCTAATAATTTAATACACAGCACCCCCTAATAGTGTTATACACAGCAGCCCCCTAATAGTTTAATACACAGCACCCCCCTAATAGTTTAATACACAGCACCCCCCTAATAGTGTTATACACAGCACCCCCCTAATAGTGTTATACACAGCACCCCCCTAATAGTTTAATACACAGCACCCCAATAATAGTGTTATACACAGCACCCCCCTAATAGTTTAATACACAGCACCCCCCTAATAGTGTTATACACAGCACCCCCCTAATAGTGTTATACACAGAACCCCCTTAATAGTGTTATACACAGCACCCCCCTAATATTTTAATACACAGCACCCCCTAATAGTGTTATACTCATCACCCCCCTAATAGTGTTATACACAGCACCCCCCTAATTGTTTACTACACAGCACCCCCCTAGTAGTGTTATACACAGCACCCCCCTAATAGTTTAATACACAGCACCCCCCTAATAGTTTAATACACATCACCCCCCTAATAATTTAATACACAGCACCCCCCTAATAGTGTTATACACAGCACCCCCCTAATAGTTTAATACACAGCACCCCAATAATAGTGTTATACACAGCACCCCCCTAATAGTTTAATACACAGCACCCCCCTAATAGTGTTATACACAGCACCCCCCTAATAGTGTTATACACAGAACCCCCTTAATAGTGTTATACACAGCACCCCCCTAATATTTTAATACACAGCACCCCCTAATAGTGTTATACTCATCACCCCCTAATAGTGTTATACACAGCACCCCCCTAATTGTTTACTACACAGCACCCCCCTAGTAGTGTTATACACAGCACCCCCCTAATAGTTTAATACACAGCACCCCCCTAATAGTTTAATACACATCACCCCCCTAATAATTTAATACACAGCACCCCCCTAATAGTGTTATACACAGCACCCCCCTAATTGTTTACTACACAGCACCCCCCTAGTAGTGTTATACACAGCACCCCCCTAATAATTTAATACACAGCACCCCCCTAATAGTTTAATACACAGCACCCCCCTAATAGTTTAATACACAGCACCCCCCTAATAATTTAATACACAGCACCCCCTAATAGTGTTATACACAGCAGCCCCCTAATAGTTTAATACACAGCACCCCCCTAATAGTTTAATACACAGCACCCCCCTAATAGTTTAATACACAGCACCCCCCTAATAGTTTAATACACATCACCCCCCTAATAATTTAATACACAGCACCCCCCTAATAGTGTTATACACAGCACCCCCCTAATTGTTTACTACACAGCACCCCCCTAGTAGTGTTATACACAGCACCCCCCTAATAATTTAATACACAGCACCCCCCTAATAGTTTAATACACAGCACCCCCCTAATAGTTTAATACACAGCACCCCCCTAATAGTTTAATACACAGCACCCCCCTAATAGTTTAATACACAGCACCCCCCTAATAGTTTAATACACAACACCCCCCTAATAATTTAATACACAGCACCCCCCTAATACTGTTATACACAGCACCCCCCTAATAGTGTTATACACAGCACCCCCCTAATAGTTTAATACACAGCACCCCCCTAATAGTGTTATACACAGCACCCCCCTAATAGTTTAATACACAGCACCCCCCTAATAGTTTAATACACAACACCCCCCTAATAATTTAATACACAGCACCCCCCTAATACTGTTATACACAGCACCCCCCTAATAGTGTTATACACAGAACCCCCCTAATAATTTAATACACAGAACCCCAATAATAGTGTTATACACAGCACCCCCCTAATAGTTTAATACACAGCACCCAAATAATAGTGTTATACACAGCACCCCCTAATAGTTTAATACACAGCACCCCCCAATAGTGTTATACACAGCACCCCCCTAATAGTTTAATACACAGCACCCCCCTAATTGTTTAATACACAGCACCCCCCTAATTGTTTAATACACAGCACCCCCCTAATAATTTAATACACAGCACCCCCCTAATAGTGTTATACACAGCACCCCCTAATAGTGTTATACACCGCACCCCCCTAATATTGTTATACAAAGCACCCTCCTAATAGTTTAATACACAGCACCCCCCTAATAGTGTTATACACAGCACCCCCCTAATAGTTTAATAAAGAGAACCCCCTAATAGTGTTAAACACAGCACCCCAATAATAGTGTTATACACAGCAGCCCCCTAATATTTTAATAGACAACACCCCCCTAATAGTTTAATACACAGCACCCCCCTAATAATTTAATACACAGCACCCCCCTAATAGTTTAATACACAGCACCCCCCTAGTAGTGTTATACACAGCACCCCCCTGATAATTTAATACACAGCACCCCCCTAATAGTTTAATACACAGCACCCCCCTAATAGTTTAATACACAGCACCCCCCTAATAGTTTAATACACAGCACCCCCCTAATAATTTAATACACAGCACCCCCCTAATACTGTTATACACAGCACCCCCCTAATAGTGTTATACACAGAACCCCCCTAATATTTTAATACACAGCACCCCAATAATAGTGTTATACACAGCACCCCCCTAATAGTTTAATACACAGCACCCCAATAATAGTGTTATACACAGCACCCCCCTAATAGTTTAATACACAGCACCCCCCTAATAGTTTAATACACAGCACCCCCCTAATAGTTTAATACACAGCACCCCCCTAATAATTTAATACACAGCACCCCCCTAATACTGTTATACACAGCACCCCCCTAATAGTGTTATACACAGAACCCCCCTAATATTTTAATACACAGCACCCCCCTAATAGTGTTATACACAGCACCCCCCTAATAGTTTAATACACAGCACCCCCCTAATTGTTTAATACACAGCACCCCCCTAATTGTTTAATACACAGCACCCCCCTAATAATTTAATACACAGCACCCCCCTAATAGTGTTATACACAGCACCCCCCTAATAGTTTAATACACAGCACCCCCCTAATTGTTTAATACACAGCACCCCCCTAATTGTTTAATACACAGCACCCCCCTAATAATTTAATACACAGCACCCCAATAATAGTGTTATACACAGCACCCCCCTAATAGTTTAATACACAGCACCCCCCTAATAGTGTTGTACACAGCACTCCCCTAATAGTGTTATACACAGCACCCTCCTAATATTGTTATACACAGCACCCCCCTAATAGTGTTATACACAGCACCCTCCTAATATTGTTATACACAGCACCCCCCTAATAGTGTTATACACAGCACCCCCCTAATAGTTTAATACACAGCACCCCCCTAATAGTGTTATACACAGCACCCCCTAATAGTGTTATACAAAGCACCCCCCTAATAGTTTAATACACAGCACCCCCCTAATAGTGTTATACACAGCACCCCCCTAATAGTTTAATACACAGCACCCCCCTTATAGTTTAATACACATCACCCCCCTAATAATTTAATACACAGCACCCCCCTAATAGTGTTATACACAGCACCCCCCTAATTGTTTACTACACAGCACCCCCCTAGTAGTGTTATACACAGCACCCCCCTAATAATTTAATACACAGCACCCCCTAATAGTTTAATACACAGCACCCCCCTAATAGTTTAATACACAGCACCCCCCTAATAATTTAATACACAGCACCCCCTAATAGTGTTATACACAGCAGCCCCCTAATAGTTTAATACACAGCACCCCCCTAATAGTTTAATACACAGCACCCCCCTAATAGTGTTATACACAGCACCCCCCTAATAGTGTTATACACAGCACCCCCCTAATAGTTTAATACACAGCACCCCAATAATAGTGTTATACACAGCACCCCCCTAATAGTTTAATACACAGCACCCCCCTAATAGTGTTATACACAGCACCCCCCTAATAGTGTTATACACAGAACCCCCTTAATAGTGTTATACACAGCACCCCCCTAATAGTTTAATACACAGCACCCCCCTAATAGTGTTATACACAGCACCCCCCTAATAGTGTTATACACAGCACCCCCCTAATAGTTTAATACACAGCACCCCCCTAATAGTGTTATACACAGCACCCCCCTAATAGTTTAATACACAGCACCCCCTAATAGTTTAATACACAACACCTCCTAATAATTTAATACACAGCACCCCCCTAATAGTGTTATACACAGAACCCCCCTAATAATTTAATACACAGCACCCCAATAATAGTGTTATACACAGCACCCCCCTAATAGTTTAATACACAGCACCCCAATAATAGTGTTATACACAGCACCCCCCTAATAGTTTAATACACAGCACCCCCCCAATAGTGTTATACACAGCACCCCCCTAATAGTGTTATACACAGCACCCCCCTAATAGTTTAATACACAGCACCCCCCTAATTGTTTAATACACTGCACCCCCCTAATTGTTTAATACACAGCACCCCCCTAATAATTTAATACACAGCACCCCCCTAATAGTGTTATACACAGCACCCCCCTAATAGTTTAATACACAGCACCCCAATAATAGTGTTATACACAGCACCCCCCTTAATAGTTTAATACACAGCACCAACCTAATAGTGTTATACACAGCACCCCCCTAATAGTTTAATACACAGCACCCCCCTAATAGTTTAATACACAGCACCCCCTAATAGTGTTATACACAGCACCCCCCTAATAGTTTAATACACAGCACCCCCCTAATAGTGTTATACACAGAACCCCCCTAATAGTGTTATACACAGCACCCCCCTAATAGTTTAATACACAGCACCCCCCTAATAGTATTATACACAGCACCCCCCTAATAGTGTTATACACAGCACCCCCCTAATAGTTTAATACACAGCACCCCCCTAATAATTTAATACACAGCACCCCCCTAATAGTGTTATACACAGCACCCCGTTAATAGTTTAATACACAGCACCCCCCTAATAGTTTTATAAACATCACCCCCCTAATAATTTAATACACAGCACCCCCCTAATAGTGTTATACACAGCACCCCCCTAATTGTTTACTACACTGCACCCCCCTAGTAGTGTTATACACAGCACCCCCCTAATAATTTAATACACAGCACCCCCCTAATAGTTTAATACACAGCACCCCCCTAATAGTTTAATACACAGAACCCTACTAATAATTTAATACACAGCACCCTCTAATAGTGTTATACACAGCAGCCCCCTAATAGTTTAATACACAGCACCCCCCTAATAGTTTAATACACAGCACCCCCCTAATAGTGTTATACACAGCACCCCCCTAATAGTGTTATACACAGCACCCCCCTAATAGTTTAATACACAGCACCCCAATAATAGTGTTATACACAGCACCCCCCTTAATAGTTTAATACACAGCACCCCCCTAATAGTGTTATACACAGCAACCCCCTAATAGTGTTATACACAGAACCCCCTTAATAGTGTTATACACAGCACCCCCCTAATAGTTTAATACACAGCACCCCCCTAATAGTGTTATACACAGCACCCCCCTAATAGTGTTATACACAGCACCCCCCTAATAGTTTAATACACAGCACCACCCTAATAGTGTTATACACAGCACCCCCCTAATAGTTTAATACACAGCACCCCCCTAATAGTTTAATACACAACACCCCCCTAATAATTTAATACACAGCACCCCCCCTAATACTGTTATACACAGCACCCCCCTAATAGTGTTATACACAGAACCCCCCTAATAATTTAATACACAGCACCCCAATAATAGTGTTATACACAGCACCCCCCTAATAGTTTAATACACAGCACCCCAATAATAGTGTTATACACAGCACCCCCCTAATAGTTTAATACACAGCACCCCCTAATAGTGTTATACACAGCACCCCCCTAATAGTTTAATACACAGCACCCCCCTAATTGTTTAATACACAGCACCCCCCTAATTGTTTAATACACAGCACCCCCCTAATAATTTAATACACAGCACCCCCCTAATAGTGTTATACACAGCACCCCCCTAATAGTTTAATACACAGCACCCCAATAATAGTGTTATACACAGCACCCCCCTAATAGTTTAATACACAGCACCCCCCTAATAGTGTTATACACAGCACCCCCCTAATAGTGTTATACACAGCACCCCCCTAATATTGTTATACACAGCACCCCCTAATAGTGTTATACACAGCACCCCCCTAATAGTTTAATACACAGCACCCCCCTAATAGTGTTATACACAGCACCCCCATAATAGTGTTATACACAGCACCCCCCTAATATTGTTATACACAGCACCCCCCTAATAGTGTTATACAAAGCACCCCCCTAATAGTTTAATACACAGCACCCCCCTAATAGTGTTATACACAGCACCCCCTAATAGTTTAATACACAGCACCCCCCTAATAGTGTTTATTTATACACAGCACCCCCCTAATAGTGTTATACACAGAACCCCCCTAATAATTTAATACACAGCACCCCAATAATAGTGTTATACACAGCACCCCCCTAATAGTTTAATACACAGCACCCCAATAATAGTGTTATACACAGCACCCCCCTAATAGTTTAATACACAGCACCCCCCAATAGTGTTATACACAGCACCCCCCTAATAGTGTTATACACAGCACCCCCCTAATAGTTTAATACACAGCACCCCCTAATTGTATAATACACAGCATCCCCCTAATTGTTTAATACACAGCACCCCCCTAATAATTTAATACACAGCACCCCCCTAATAGTGTTATACACAGCACCCCCCTAATAGTTTAATACACAGCACCCCAATAATAGTGTTATACACAGCACCCCCCTAATAGTTTAATACACAGCACCAACCTAATAGTGTTATACACAGCACCCCCCTAATAGTGTTATACACAGCACCCCCCTAATATTGTTATACACAGCACCCCCCTAATAGTGTTATACACAGCACCCCCCTAATAGTTTAATACACAGCACCCCCCCTAATAGTGTTATACACAGCACCCCCCTAATAGTGTTATACAAAGCACCCCCCTAATAGTTTAATACACAGCACCCCCCTAATAGTGTTATACACAGCACCCCCCTAATAGTTTAATACACAGCACCCCCCTAATAGTTTAATACACATCACCCCCCTAATAATTTAATACACAGCACCCCCCTAATAGTGTTATACACAGCACCCCCCTAATTGTTTACTACACAGCACCCCCCTAGTAGTGTTATACACAGCACCCCCCTAATAATTTAATACACAGCACCCCCCTAATAGTTTAATACACAGCACCCCCCTAATAGTTTAATACACAGCACCCCCCTAATAATTTAATACACAGCACCCCCTAATAGTGTTATACACAGCAGCCCCCTAATAGTTTAATACACAGCACCCCCCTAATAGTTTAATACACAGCACCCCCCTAATAGTGTTATACACAGCACCCCCCTAATAGTGTTATACACAGCACCCCCCTAATAGTTTAATACACAGCACCCCAATAATAGTGTTATACACAGCACCCCCCTAATAGTTTAATACACAGCAACCCCCTAATAGTGTTATACACAGCACCCCCCTAATAGTGTTATACACAGAACCCCCTTAATAGTGTTATACACAGCACCCCCCTAATATTTTAATACACAGCACCCCCCTAATAGTGTTATACACAGCACCCCCCTAATAGTTTAATACACAGCACCCCCTAATTGTTTAATACACAGCACCCCCCTAATTGTTTAATACACAGCACCCCCCTAATAATTTAATACACAGCACCCCCCTAATAGTGTTATACACAGCACCCCCCTAATAGTTTAATACACAGCACCCCAATAATAGTGTTATACACAGCACCCCCCTAATAGTTTAATACACAGCACCAACCTAATAGTGTTATACACAGCACCCCCCTAATAGTGTTATACACAGCACCCCCCTAATATTGTTATACACAGCACCCCCCTAATAGTGTTATACACAGCACCCCCTAATAGTTTAATACACAGCACCCCCCTAATAGTGTTATACACAGCACCCCCCTAATAGTGTTATACAAAGCACCCCCCTAATAGTTTAATACACAGCACCCCCCTAATAGTGTTATACACAGCACCCCCCTAATAGTTTAATACACAGCACCCCCCTAATAGTTTAATACACATCACCCCCCTAATAATTTAATACACAGCACCCCCCTAATAGTGTTATACACAGCACCCCCCTAATTGTTTACTACACAGCACCCCCCTAGTAGTGTTATACACAGCACCCCCCTAATAATTTAATACACAGCACGCCCCTAATAGTTTAATACACAGCACCCCCCTAATAGTTTAATACACAGCACCCCCCTAATAATTTAATACACAGCACCCCTAATAGTGTTATACACAGCAGCCCCCTAATAGTTTAATACACAGCACCCCCCTAATAGTTTAATACACAGCACCCCCCTAATAGTGTTATACACAGCACCCCCCTAATAGTGTTATACACAGCACCCCCCTAATAGTTTAATACACAGCACCCCAATAATAGTGTTATACACAGCACCCCCCTAATAGTTTAATACACAGCAACCCCCTAATAGTGTTATACACAGCACCCCCCTAATAGTGTTATACACAGAACCCCCTTAATAGTGTTATACACAGCACCCCCCTAATATTTTAATACACAGCACCCCCCTAATAGTGTTATACACAGCACCCCCCTAATAGTGTTATACACAGCACCCCCCTAATAGTTTAATACACAGCACCCCCCTAATAGTGTTATACACAGCACCCCCCTAATAGTTTAATACACAGCACCCCCCTAATAGTTTAATACACAACACCCCCCTAATAATTTAATACACAGCACCCCCCTAATACTGTTATACACAGCACCCCCCTAATAGTGTTATACACAGAACCCCCCTAATAATTTAATACACAGCACCCCAATAATAGTGTTATACACAGCACCCCCCTAATAGTTTAATACACAGCACCCAAATAATAGTGTTATACACAGCACCCCCTAATAGTTTAATACACAGCACCCCCCCAATAGTGTTATACACAGCACCCCCTAATAGTTTAATACACAGCACCCCCCTAATTGTTTAATACACAGCACCCCCCTAATTGTTTAATACACAGCACCCCCCTAATAATTTAATACACAGCACCCCCCTAATAGTGTTATACACAGCACCCCCCTAATAGTTTAATACACAGCACCCCAATAATAGTGTTATACACAGCACCCCCCTAATAGTTTAATACACAGCACCAACCTAATAGTGTTACACACAGCACCCCCCTAATAGTGTTATACACAGCACCCCCTAATATTGTTATACAGAGCACCCCCCTAATAGTGTTATACACAGCACCCCCTAATAGTGTTATACACCGCACCCCCCTAATATTGTTATACAAAGCACCCCCCTAATAGTTTAATACACAGCACCCCCCTAATAGTGTTATACACAGCACCCCCCTAATAGTTTAATACAGAGAACCCCCTAATAGTGTTAAACACAGCACCCCAATAATAGTGTTATACACAGCAGCCCCCTAATATTTTAATAGACAGTGCCCCCCTAATAGTGTTATACACAGCACCCCCCTAATAGTTTAATACACAGCACCCCCCTAATAGTTTAATACACAGCACCCCCCTAATAATTTAATACACAGCACCCCCCTAATAGTGTTATACACAGCACCCCCCTAATAGTTTAATACACAGCACCCCCCTAATTGTTTAATACACTGCACCCCCCTAATTGTTTAATACACAGCACCCCCCTAATAATTTAATACACAGCACCCCCCTAATAGTGTTATACACAGCACCCCCCTAATAGTTTAATACACAGCACCCCAATAATAGTGTTATACACAGCACCCCCCTAATAGTTTAATACACAGCACCAACCTAATAGTGTTATACACAGCACCCCCCTAATAGTTTAATACACAGCACCCCCCTAATAGTTTAATACACAGCACCCCCTAATAGTGTTATACACAGCACCCCCCTAATAGTTTAATACACAGCACCCCCCTAATAGTGTTATACACAGAACCCCCCTAATAGTGTTATACACAGCACCCCCCTAATAGTTTAATACACAGCACCCCCCTAATAGTATTATACACAGCACCCCCCTAATAGTGTTATACACAGCACCCCCCTAATAGTTTAATACACAGCACCCCCCTAATAATTTAATACACAGCACCCCCCTAATAGTGTTATACACAGCACCCCGTTAATAGTTTAATACACAGCACCCCCCTAATAGTTTTATAAACATCACCCCCCTAATAATTTAATACACAGCACCCCCCTAATAGTGTTATACACAGCACCCCCCTAATTGTTTACTACACTGCACCCCCCTAGTAGTGTTATACACAGCACCCCCCTAATAATTTAATACACAGCACCCCCCTAATAGTTTAATACACAGCACCCCCCTAATAGTTTAATACACAGAACCCTACTAATAATTTAATACACAGCACCCTCTAATAGTGTTATACACAGCAGCCCCCTAATAGTTTAATACACAGCACCCCCCTAATAGTTTAATACACAGCACCCCCCTAATAGTGTTATACACAGCACCCCCCTAATAGTGTTATACACAGCACCCCCCTAATAGTTTAATACACAGCACCCCAATAATAGTGTTATACACAGCACCCCCCTTAATAGTTTAATACACAGCACCCCCCTAATAGTGTTATACACAGCAACCCCCTAATAGTGTTATACACAGAACCCCCTTAATAGTGTTATACACAGCACCCCCCTAATAGTTTAATACACAGCACCCCCCTAATAGTGTTATACACAGCACCCCCCTAATAGTGTTATACACAGCACCA
>NW_027440553.1:0-85043 GCF_031893055.1 Leptodactylus fuscus
TCCCTAATAGTTTAATACACAGCATCCCCCTAATAGTTTAATACACAGCACCCCCTAAAAGTGTTATACACAGCACCCCCCTAATAGTTTAATACACAGCACCCCCCTAATAGTGTTATACACAGCACCCCCCTAATAGTTTAATGCACAGCACCCTCCTAATAGTTTAATGCACAGCACCCCCCTAATAGTTTAATGCACAGCACCCCCCTAATAGTGTTATGCACAGCACCCCCCTAATAGTTTAATGCACAGCACCCCCCTAATAGTGTTATACACAGCACCCCCCTAATAGTTTAATACACAGCACCCCCCTAATAGTGTTATACACAGCACCCCCCTAATAGTTTAATGCACAGCACCCTCCTAATAGTTTTAATGCACAGCACCCCCCTAATAGTTTAATACACAGCACCCCCCTAATAGCTTAATACACAGCATCCCCTAATAGTTTAATACACAGCACCCCCCTAATAGTTTAATACACAGCACCCCCCTAATAGCTTAATACACAGCACCCCCTAATAGTTTAATACACAGCACCCCCCAATAGTGTTATACACAGCACCCCTCTAATAGTTTAATACGCAGCACCCCCCTAATAGTGTTATACACAGCACCCCCTAATAGTGTTATACACAGCACCCCCCTAATAGTGTTATACACAGCACCCCCTAATAGTTTAATACACAGCACCCCCTAATAGTGTTATACACAGCACCCCCCTAATAGTGTTATACACAGCACCCCCCTAATAGTTTAATACACAGCACCCCCCTAATAGTTTAATACACAGCACCCCCTAATAGTGTTATACACAGCACCCCCCTAATAGTGTTATACACAGCACCCTCCTAATAGTTTAATACACAGCACCCCCCCTAATAGTTTAATACACAGCACCCCCCTAATAGTGTTATACACAGCACCCCCCTAATAGTGTTATACACAGCACCCCCCAAATAGTTTAATACACAGCACCCCCCTAATAGTGTTATACACAGCACCCCCCTAATAGTGTTATACACAGCACCCCCCTAATAGTGTTATACACAGCACCCCCCTAATAGTTTAATACACAGCACCCCCCTAATAGTGTTATACACAGCACCCCCCTAATAGTTTAATACACAGCACCCCCTAATAGTGTTATACACAGCACCCCCCTAATAGTTTAATACACATCACCCCCTAATAGTTTAATACACAGCACCCCCCTAATAGTGTTATACACAGCACCCCCCTAATAGTGTTCTACACAGCACCCTCTAATAGTTTAATACACAGCACCCCCTAATAGTGTTATACACAGCACCCCCCTAATAGTTTAATACACAGCACCCCCTAATAGTTTAATACACAGCACCCCCCTAATAGTTTAATAGACAGCACCCCCCTAATAGTTTAATACACAGCACCCCCCTAATAGTGTTATACACAGCACCCCCTAATAGTGTTATACACAGCACCCCCTAATAGTGTTATACACAGCACCCCTCTAATAGTGTTATACACAGCACCCCCTAATAGTTTAATACACAGCACCCCCTAATAGTGTTATACACAGCACCCCCCTAATAGTTTAATACACAGCACCCCCCTAATAGTTTAATACACAGCACCCCCCTAATAGTGTTATACACAGCACCCCCCTAATAGTTTAATAGACAGCACCCCCCTAATAGTTTAAGACAGCAACCCCCTAATAGTTTAATAGACAGCACCCCCCTAATAGTTTAATAGACAGCACACCCCTAATAGTTTAATAGACAGCACCCCCCTAATAGTTTATTAGACAGCACCGCCCTAATAGTTTAATACACAGCACCCCCCTAATAGTGTAATACACAGCACCCCCCTAATAGTTTAATACACAGCACCCCCCTAATAGTTTAATACACAGCACCCCCTAATAGTGTTATACACAGCACCCCCCTAATAGTGTTATACACAGCACCCCCCTAATAGTGTTATACACAGCACCCCCCTAATAGTTTAATACACAGCACCCCCCTAATAGTTTAATACACAGCACCCCCCTAATAGTTTAATACACAGCACCCCCTAATAGTTTAATACACAGCACCCCCCAATAGTGTTATACACAGCACCCCTCTAATAGTTTAATACACAGCACCCCCCTAATAGTGTTATACACAGCACCCCCTAATAGTGTTATACACAGCACCCCCCTAATAGTGTTATACACAGCACCCCCCTAATAGTGTTATACACAGCACCCCCTAATAGTTTAATACACAGTACCCCCTAATAGTGTTATACACAGCACCCCCCTAATAGTGTTATACACAGCACCCCCCTAATAGTTTAATACACAGCACCCCCCTAATAGTGTAATACACAGCACCCCCCCTAATAGTGTTATACACAGCACCCCCTAATAGTTTAATACACAGCATCCCCCTAATAGTTTAATACACAGCACCCCCTAATAGTGTTATACACAGCACCCCCTAATAGTTTAATACACAGCACCCCCCTAATAGTGTTATACACAGCACCCCCCTAATAGTTTAATGCACAGCACCCTCCTAATAGTTTAATGCACAGCACCCCCCTAATAGTTTAATGCACAGCACCCCCCTAATAGTGTTATGCACAGCACCCCCCTAATAGTTTAATGCACAGCACCCCCCTAATGGTGTTATACACAGCACCCCCCTAATAGTGTTATACACAGCACCCCCCTAATAGCTTAATACACAGCACCCCCTAATAGTTTAATACACAGCACCCCCCTAATAGTTTAATACACAGCACCCCTCTAATAGCTTAATACACAGCACCCCCTAATAGTTTAATACACAGCACCCCCCTAATAGTGTTATACACAGCACCCCCCTAATAGTTTAATACACAGCACCCCCCTAATAGTGTTATACACAGCTCCCCCCTAATAGTTTAATACACAGCACCCCCCTAATAGTGTTATACACAGCACCCCCCTAATAATGTTATACACAGCACCCCCTAATAGTTTAATACACAGTACCCCCTAATAGTGTTATACACAGCACCCCCTAATAGTGTTATACACACACCCCCCTAATAGTTTAATACACAGCACCCCCCTAATAGTGTAATACACAGCACCCCCCCTAATAGTGTTATACACAGCACCCCCCTAATAGTTTAATACACAGCATCCCCCTAATAGTTTAATACACAGCACCCCCTAAAAGTGGTATACACAGCACCCCCCTAATAGTTTAATACACAGCACCCCCTAATAGTGTAATACACAGCACCCCCCTAATAGTTTAATGCACAGCACCCTCCTAATAGTTTAATGCACAGCACCCCCCTAATAGTTTAATGCACAGCACCCCCCTAATAGTGTTATGCACAGCACCCCCCTAATAGTTTAATGCACAGCACCCCCCTAATAGTGTTATACACAGCACCCCCTAATAGTTTAATACACAGCACCCCCCTAATAGTGTTATACACAGCACCCCCCTAATAGTTTAATGCACAGCACCCTCCTAATAGTTTAATGCACAGCACCCCCCTAATAGTTTAATACACAGCACCCCCCTAATAGCTTAATACACAGCACCCCCCTAATAGCTTAATACACAGCACCCCCTAATAGTTTAATACACAGCACCCCCCAATAGTGTTATACACAGCACCCCTCTAATAGTTTAATACGCAGCACCCCCCCTAATAGTGTTATACACAGCACCCCCTAATAGTGTTATACACAGCACCCCCCTAATAGTGTTATACACAGCACCCCCTAATAGTTTAATACACAGCACCCCCTAATAGTTTAATACACAGCACCCCCCTAATAGTGTTATACACAGCACCCCCCTAATAGTGTTATACAGAGCACCCCCCTAATAGTGTTATACACAGCACCCCCCTAATAGTTTAATACACAGCACCCCCCTAATAGTTTAATACACCGCACCCCCCTAATAGCTTAATACACAGCACCCCCTAATAGTTTAATACACAGCACCCCCCAATAGTGTTATACACAGCACCCCTCTAATAGTTTAATACACAGCACCCCCCTAATAGCTTAATACACAGCACCCCCTAATAGTTTAATACACAGCACCCCCCTAATAGTGTTATACACAGCACCCCCCTAATAGTGTTCTACACAGCACCCTCTAATAGTTTAATACACAGCACCCCCTAATAGTGTTATACACAGCACCCCCCTAATAGTTTAATACACAGCACCCCCTAATAGTTTAATACACAGCACCCCCCTAATAGTTTAATAGACAGCACCCCCCTAATAGTTTAATAGACAGCACCCCCCTAATAGTTTAATAGACAGCACCCCCCTAATAGTTTAATACACAGCACCCCCCTAATAGTGTTATACACAGCACCCCCTAATAGTGTTATACACAGCACCCCTCTAATAGTGTTATACACAGCACCCCCCTAATAGTTTAATACACAGCACCCCCTAATAGTTTAATACACAGCACCCCCCTAATAGTTTAATACACAGCACCCCCCTAATAGTGTTATACACAGCACCCCCCTAATAGTGTAATACACAGCACCCCCTAATAGTGTTATACACAGCACCCACCTAATAGTGTTATATACAGCACCCCCCTAATAGTTTAATACACAGCACCCCCCTAATAGTGTTATACACAGCACCCCCCTAATAGTGTTATACACAGCACCCCCCTAATAGTGTTATACACAGCACCCCCCTAATAGTGTTATACACAGCACCCCCCTAATAGTTTAATACACAGCACCCCCCTAATAGCTTAATACACAGCACCCCCTAATAGTTTAATACACAGCACCCCCCTAATAGTGTTATACACAGCACCCCCCTAATAGTGTTCTACACAGCACCCTCTAATAGTTTAATACACAGCACCCCCTAATAGTGTTATACACAGCACCCCTCTAATAGTGTTATACACAGCACCCCCTAATAGTTTAATACACAGCACCCCCTAATAGTGTTATACACAGCACCCCCCTAATAGTTTAATACACAGCACCCCCTAATAGTTTAATACACAGCACCCCCCTAATAGTGTTATACACAGCACCCCCTAATAGTTTAATAGACAGCACCCCCTAATAGTTTAATAGACAGCACCCCCCTAATAGTTTAATAGACAGCAACCCCCTAATAGTTTAATAGACAGCACCCCCTAATAGTTTAATAGACAGCACACCCCTAATAGTTTAATAGACAGCACCCCCCTAATAGTTTAATAGACAGCACCCGCCCTAATAGTTTAATACACAGCACCCTCCTAATAGTGTAATACACAGCACCCCCCTAATAGTTTAATACACAGCACCCCCCTAATAGTTTAATACACAGCACCCCCCTAATAGTGTTATACACAGCACCCCCCCTAATAGTGTTATACACAGCACCCCCCTAATAGTTTAATACACAGCACCCCCCCTAATAGTTTAATACACAGCACCCCCCTAATAGTTTAATACACAGCACCCCCTAATAGTTTAATACACAGCACCCCCCAATAGTGTTATACACAGCACCCCTCTAATAGTTTAATACACAGCACTCCCCTAATAGTGTTATACACAGCACCCCCTAATAGTGTTATACACAGCACCCCCCTAATAGTGTTATACACAGCACCCCCTAATAGTTTAATACACAGTACCCCCTAATAGTGTTATACACAGCACCCCCCTAATAGTGTTATACACAGCACCCCCCTAATAGTTTAATACACAGCACCCCCCTAATAGTGTAATACACAGCACCCCCCTAATAGTGTTATACACAGCACCCCCCTAATAGTTTAATACACAGCATCCCCCTAATAGTTTAATACACAGCACCCCCTAAAAGTGTTATACACAGCACCCCCCTAATAGTTTAATACACAGCACCCCCCTAATAGTGTTATACACAGCACCCCCCTAATAGTTTAATGCACAGCACCCTCCTAATAGTTTAATGCACAGCACCCCCCTAATAGTTTAATGCACAGCACCCCCCTAATAGTGTTATGCACAGCACCCCCCTAATAGTTTAATGCACAGCACCCCCCTAATAGTGTTATACACAGCACCCCCCTAATAGTTTAATACACAGCACCCCCCTAATAGTGTTATACACAGCACCCCCCTAATAGTTTAATGCACAGCACCCTCCTAATAGTTTAATGCACAGCACCCCCTAATAGTTTAATACACAGCACCCCCCTAATAGCTTAATACACAGCATCCCCTAATAGTTTAATACACAGCACCCCCCTAATAGTTTAATACACAGCACCCCCCTAATAGCTTAATACACAGCACCCCCTAATAGTTTAATACACAGCACCCCCCAATAGTGTTATACACAGCACCCCTCTAATAGTTTAATACGCAGCACCCCCCTAATAGTGTTATACACAGCACCCCCTAATAGTGTTATACACAGCACCCCCCCTAATAGTGTTATACACAGCACCCCCTAATAGTTTAATACACAGCACCCCCTAATAGTGTTATACACAGCACCCCCCTAATAGTGTTATACACAGCACCCCCCTAATAGTTTAATACACAGCACCCCCCTAATAGTTTAATACACAGCACCCCCTAATAGTGTTATACACAGCACCCCCCTAATAGTGTTATACACAGCACCCTCCTAATAGTTTAATACACAGCACCCCCCCTAATAGTTTAATACACAGCACCCCCCTAATAGTGTTATACACAGCACCCCCCTAATAGTGTTATACACAGCACCCCCCAAATAGTTTAATACACAGCACCCCCCTAATAGTGTTATACACAGCACCCCCCTAATAGTGTTATACACAGCACCCCCCTAATAGTGTTATACACAGCACCCCCCTAATAGTTTAATACACAGCACCCCCCTAATAGTGTTATACACAGCACCCCCCTAATAGTTTAATACACAGCATCCCCTAATAGTGTTATACACAGCACCCCCCTAATAGTTTAATACACATCACCCCCTAATAGTTTAATACACAGCACCCCCCTAATAGTGTTATACACAGCACCCCCCTAATAGTGTTCTACACAGCACCCTCTAATAGTTTAATACACAGCACCCCCTAATAGTGTTATACACAGCACCCCCCTAATAGTTTAATACACAGCACCCCCTAATAGTTTAATACACAGCACCCCCCTAATAGTTTAATAGACAGCACCCCCCTAATAGTTTAATACACAGCACCCCCCTAATAGTGTTATACACAGCACCCCCTAATAGTGTTATACACAGCACCCCCTAATAGTGTTATACACAGCACCCCTCTAATAGTGTTATACACAGCACCCCCTAATAGTTTAATACACAGCACCCCCTAATAGTGTTATACACAGCACCCCCCTAATAGTTTAATACACAGCACCCCCCTAATAGTTTAATACACAGCACCCCCCTAATAGTGTTATACACAGCACCCCCCTAATAGTTTAATAGACAGCACCCCCCTAATAGTTTAAGACAGCAACCCCCTAATAGTTTAATAGACAGCACCCCCCTAATAGTTTAATAGACAGCACACCCCTAATAGTTTAATAGACAGCACCCCCCTAATAGTTTATTAGACAGCACCGCCCTAATAGTTTAATACACAGCACCCCCCTAATAGTGTAATACACAGCACCCCCCTAATAGTTTAATACACAGCACCCCCCTAATAGTTTAATACACAGCACCCCCCTAATAGTGTTATACACAGCACCCCCCTAATAGTGTTATACACAGCACCCCCCTAATAGTGTTATACACAGCACCCCCCTAATAGTTTAATACACAGCACCCCCCTAATAGTTTAATACACAGCACCCCCCTAATAGTTTAATACACAGCACCCCCTAATAGTTTAATACACAGCACCCCCCAATAGTGTTATACACAGCACCCCTCTAATAGTTTAATACACAGCACCCCCCTAATAGTGTTATACACAGCACCCCCTAATAGTGTTATACACAGCACCCCCCTAATAGTGTTATACACAGCACCCCCCTAATAGTGTTATACACAGCACCCCCTAATAGTTTAATACACAGTACCCTCTAATAGTGTTATACACAGCACCCCCCTAATAGTGTTATACACAGCACCCCCCTAATAGTTTAATACACAGCACCCCCCTAATAGTGTAATACACAGCACCCCCCCTAATAGTGTTATACACAGCACCCCCTAATAGTTTAATACACAGCATCCCCCTAATAGTTTAATACACAGCACCCCCTAATAGTGTTATACACAGCACCCCCTAATAGTTTAATACACAGCACCCCCCTAATAGTGTTATACACAGCACCCCCCTAATAGTTTAATGCACAGCACCCTCCTAATAGTTTAATGCACAGCACCCCCCTAATAGTTTAATGCACAGCACCCCCCTAATAGTGTTATGCACAGCACCCCCCTAATAGTTTAATGCACAGCACCCCCCTAATGGTGTTATACACAGCACCCCCCTAATAGTGTTATACACAGCACCCCCCTAATAGCTTAATACACAGCACCCCCTAATAGTTTAATACACAGCACCCCCCTAATAGTTTAATACACAGCACCCCTCTAATAGCTTAATACACAGCACCCCCTAATAGTTTAATACACAGCACCCCACAATAGTGTTATACACAGCATCCCTCTAATAGTTTAATACACAGCACCCCCTAATAGTGTTATACACAGCACCCCCCTAATAGTGTTATACACAGCACCCCCTAATAGTTTAATACACAGCACCCCCTAATAGTGTTATACACAGCACCCCCCTAATTGTGTTATACACAGCACCCCCCTAATAGTTTAATACACAGCACCCCCCTAATAGTGTTATACACAGCTCCCCCCTAATAGTTTAATACACAGCACCCCCCTAATAGTGTTATACACAGCACCCCCCTAATAGTTTAATACACAGCAACCCCCTAATAGTGTTATACACAACACCCCCTTAATAGTGTTATACACAGCACCCCCCTATTAGTTTAATACACAGCACCCCCCTAATAGTGTTATACACAGCACCCTCCTAATAGTGTTATACACAGCACCCCCCTAATAGTGTTATACACAGCACCCCCCTAATAGTTTAATATACAGCACCCCCCTAATAGTGTCATACACAGCACCCCCTAATAGTTTAATACACAGCACCCACCTAATAGTGTTATACACAGCACTCCCCTAATAGTGTTATACACAGCACCCCCCTAATAGTTTAATACACAGCACCCCCCTAATAGTGTTATACACAGCACCCCACTAATAGTGTTATACACAGCACCCCCCTAATAGTTTAATACACAGCACCCCCCTAATAGTGTTATACACAGCACCCCCCTAATAGTTTAATACACAGCACCCCCTTAATAGTTTAATAAACAGCACCCCCTATTAGTTTAATACACAGCACCCCCTAATAGTGTTATATACAGCACCCCCCTAATAGTGTTATACACAGCACCCCCCTAATCGTGTTATACACAGCACCCCCTAATAGTGTTATACACAGCACCCCCCTATTAGTGTTATACAGAGCACCCCCCTAATATTTAATACACAGCACCCCCCTAATAGTGTTATACACAGCACCCCCCTAATAGTTTAATACACAGCACCCCCTAATAGTGTTATACATAGCATCCCCCTAATAGTTTAATACACAGCACCCCCTAATCGTGTTATACACAGCACCCCCTAATAGTGTTATACACAGCACCCCCCTATTAGTGTTATACAGAGCACCCCCCTAATATTTAATACACAGCACCCCCCTAATAGTGTTATACACAGCACCCCCTAATAGTTTAATACACAGCACCCCCTAATAGTGTTATACATAGCATCCCCCTAATAGTTTAATACACAGCACCCCCCTAATAGTGTTATACACAGCACCCTCCTAATAGTGTTATACACAGCACCCCCCTAATAGTGTTATACACAGCACCCCCCTAATAGTTTAAAATACAGCACCCCCCTAATAGTGTCATACACAGCACCCCCTAATAGTTTAATACACAGCACCCACCTAATAGTGTTATACACAGCACTCCCCTAATAGTGTTATACACAGCACCCCCCTAATAGTTTAATACACAGCACCCCCCTAATAGTGTTATATACAGCACACCACTAATAGTGTTATACACAGCACCCCCCTAATAGTTTAATACACAGCACCCCCCTAGTAGTGTTATACACAGCACCCCACTAATAGTGTTATACACAGCACCCCCCTAATAGTTTAATACACAGCACCCCCCTAATAGTGTTATACACAGCACCCCCCTAATAGTTTAATACACAGCACCCCCTTAATAGTTTAATAAACAGCACCCCCCTATTAGTTTAATACACAGCACCCCCTAATAGTGTTATATACAGCACCCCCCTAATAGTGTTATACACAGCACCCCCCTAATCGTGTTATACACAGCACCCCCTAATAGTGTTATACACAGCACCCCCCTATTAGTGTTATACAGAGCACCCCCCTAATATTTAATACACAGCACCCCCCTAATAGTGTTATACACAGCACCCCCCTAATAGTTTAATACACAGCACCCCCTAATAGTGTTATACATAGCATCCCCCTAATAGTTTATTACACAGCACCCCCTAATAGTTTATTACACAGCACCCCCTAATAGTGTTATACACAGCACCCCCCTAATAGTTTAATACACAGCACCCTCCTAATAGTGTTATACACAGCACCCCCCTAATAGTTTAATGCACAGCACCCTCCTAATAGTTTAATGCACAGCACCCCCCTAATAGTTTAATGCACAGCATCCCCCTAATAGTGTTATGCACAGCACCCCCTAATAGTTTAATGCACAGCACCCCCCTAATAGTGTTATACACAGCACCCCCCTAATAGCTTAATACACAGCAACCCCTAATAGTTTAATACACAGCACCCCCCTAATAGTTTAATACACAGCACCCCCCTAATAGCTTAATACACAGCACCCCCTAATAGTTTAATACACAGCACCCCCCAATAGTGTTATACACAGCACCCCCCTAATAGTTTAATACACAGCACCCCCTTAATAGTTTAATACACAGCACCCCCCTAATAGTGTTATACACAGCACCCCCTAATAGTGTTATATACAGCACCCCCCTAATAGTGTTATACACAGCACCCCCCTAATCGTGTTATACACAGCACCCCCTAATAGTGTTATACACAGCACCCCCCTATTAGTGTTATACAGAGCACCCCCCTAATATTTAATACACAGCACCCCCCTAATAGTGTTATACACAGCACCCCCCTAATAGTTTAATACACAGCACCCCCTAATAGTGTTATACATAGCATCCCCCTAATAGTTTAATACACAGCACCCCCTAATCGTGTTATACACAGCACCCCCTAATAGTGTTATACACAGCACCCCCCTATTAGTGTTATACAGAGCACCCCCCTAATATTTAATACACAGCACCCCCCTAATAGTGTTATACACAGCACCCCCCTAATAGTTTAATACACAGCACCCCCTAATAGTGTTATACATAGCATCCCCCTAATAGTTTAATACACAGCACCCCCCTAATAGTGTTATACACAGCACCCTCCTAATAGTGTTATACACAGCACCCCCCTAATAGTGTTATACACAGCACCCCCCTAATAGTTTAAAATACAGCACCCCCCTAATAGTGTCATACACAGCACCCCCTAATAGTTTAATACACAGCACCCCCCTAATAGTGTTATATACAGCACACCACTAATAGTGTTATACACAGCACCCCCCTAATAGTTTAATACACAGCACCCCCCTAGTAGTGTTATACACAGCACCCCACTAATAGTGTTATACACAGCACCCCCCTAATAGTTTAATACACAGCACCCCCCTAATAGTGTTATACACAGCACCCCCCTAACAGTTTAATACACAGCACCCCCTTAATAGTTTAATAAACAGCACCCCCCTATTAGTTTAATACACAGCACCCCCTAATAGTGTTATATACAGCACCCCCCTAATAGTGTTATAAACAGCACCCCCCTATTAGTGTTATACAGAGCACCCCCCTAATATTTAATACACAGCACCCCCCTAATAGTGTTATACACAGCACCCCCCTAATAGTTTAATACACAGCACCCCCTAATAGTGTTATACATAGCATCCCCCTAATAGTTTAATACACAGCACCCCCTAATAGTTTAATACACAGCACCCCCTAATATTGTTATACACAGCACCCCCTAATAGTTTAATACACAGCACCCTCCTAATAGTGTTATACACAGCACCCCCCTAATAGTTTAATGCACAGCACCCTCCTAATAGTTTAATGCACAGCACCCCCCTAATAGTTTAATGCACAGCATCCCCCTAATAGTGTTATGCACAGCACCCCCTAATAGTTTAATGCACAGCACCCCCCTAATAGTGTTATACACAGCACCCCCCTAATAGCTTAATACACAGCAACCCCTAATAGTTTAATACACAGCACCCCCCTAATAGTTTAATACACAGTACCCCCCTAATAGCTTAATACACAGCACCCCCTAATAGTTTAATACACAGCACCCCCCAATAGTGTTATACACAGCACCCCTCTAATAGTTTAATACACAGCACCCCCCTAATAGTGTTATACACAGCACCCCCTAATAGTGGTATACACAGCACCCCCCTAATAGTGTTATACACAGCACCCCCTAATAGTTTAATACACAGCACCCCCTACTAGTGTTATACACAGCACCCCCCTAATAGTGTTATGCACAGCACCCCCCTAATAGTTTAATACACAGCACCCCCCTAATAGTGTTATACACAGCACCCCCCTAATAGTTTAAAACACACCCCCCCAATAGTATTATACACAGCACCCCTCTAATAGTGTTATACACAGCACCCCCCTAATAGTTTAATACACAGCACCCCCCTAATAGTGTTATACACAGCACCCCCCTAATAGTGTTATACACAGCACCCCCCTAATAGTGTTATACACAGCACCCCCCTAATAGTGTTATACACAGCACCCCCCTAATAGTTTAATACACAGCACCCCCCTAATAGTGTTATACACAGCACCCCCATAATAGTTTAATGCACAGCACCCCCCTAATAGTGTTATACACAGCACCCCCCTAATAGTTTAATACACAGCACCCCCTAATAGTTTAATACACAGCACCCCCCTAATAGTGTTATACACAGCACCCCCCTAATAGTGTTCTACACAGCACCCTCTAATAGTTTAATACACAGCACCCCCTAATAGTGTTATACACAGCACCCCCCTAATAGTTTAATACACAGCACCCCCTAATAGTTTAATACATCACCCCCCTAATAGTTTAATACACAGCACCCCCTAATAGTGTTATACACAGCACCCCCCTAATAGTTTAATACACAGCACCCCCCTAATAGTGTTATACACAGCACCCCCCTAATAGTTTAATGCACAGCACCCTCCTAATAGTTTAATGCACAGCACCCCCCTAAGGCCGGGTTCACACGGAGTTACGTGCCGCGAGATTTGGCACGTAGACGCCGCGTGACCCTTTGCGTGCCGTACACGCTCCCATTCATTTCAATGGGAGCGGGGAGCGTATGCGCCGCGCTAGTTTGCGGCCGTGCATTTATTCACGGCCGCAAACTAGCGCGGCGCATACGCTCCCCGCTCCCATTGAAATGAATGGGAGCGTGTACGGCACGCAAAGGGTCACGCGGCGTCTACGTGCCAAATCTCGCGGCACGTAACTCCGTGTGAACCCGGCCTAATAGTTTAATGCACAGAACCCCCCTAATAGTGTTATGCATAGCACCCCCCTAATAGTGTTATGCACAGCACCCCCTAATAGTTTAATGCACAGCACCCCCCTAATAGTGTTATACACAGCACCCCCCTAATAGTGTTATACACAGCACCCCCCTAATAGTTTAATACACAGCACCCCCCTAATAGCTTAATACACAGCAACCCCTAATAGTTTAATACACAGCACCCCCCTAATTGTTTAATACACAGCACCCCCCTAATAGCTTAATACACAGCACCCCCTAATAGTTTAATACACAGCACCCCCCAATAGTGTTATACACAGCACCCCTCTAATAGTTTAATACGCAGCACCCCCCTAACAGTGTTATACACAGCACCCCCTAATAGTGTTATACACAGCACCCCCCTAATAGTGTTATACACAGCACCCCCTAATAGTTTAATACACAGCACCCCCTAATAGTGTTATACACAGCACCCCCCTAATAGTGTTATACACAGCACCCCCCTAATAGTTTAATACACAGCACCCCCCTAATAGTGTTATACACAGCACCCCTCTAATAGTTTAATACACAGCACCCCCCTAATAGTGTTATACACAGCACCCCTCTAATAGTGTTATACACAGCACTCCCCAAATAGTTTAATACACAGCACCCCCCTAATAGTGTTATACACAGCACCCCCCTAATAGTGTTATACACAGCACCCCCCTAATAGTGTTATACACAGCACCCCCCTAATAGTTTAATACACAGCACCCCCCTAATAGTGTTATACACAGCACCCCCCTAATAGTTTAATACACAGCACCCCCTAATAGTGTTATACACAGCACCCCCCTAATAGTTTAATACACAGCACCCCCTAATAGTTTAATACACAGCACCCCCCTAATAGTGTTATACACAGCACCCCCCTAATAGTGTTCTACACAGCACCCTCTAATAGTTTAATACACAGCACCCCCTAATAGTGTTATACACAGCACCCCCCTAATAGTTTAATACACAGCACCCCCTAATAGTTTAATACACAGCACCCCCCTAATAGTTTAATACACAGCACCCCCCTAATAGTGTTATACACAGCACCCCCCTAATAGTGTAATACACAGCACCCCCCTAATAGTGTTATACACAGCACCCACCTAATAGTGTTATACACAGCACCCCCCTAATAGTTTAATACACAGCACCCCCCTAATAGTGTTATACACAGCACCCCCCTAATAGTTTAATACACAGCACCCCCCTAATAGTGTTATACACAGCACCCCCCTAATAGTGTTATACACAGCACCCCCCTAATAGTTTAATACACAGCACCCCCCTAATAGTTTAATACACAGCACCCCCCTAATAGCTTAATACACAGCACCCCCTAATAGTTTAATACACAGCACCCCCCAATAGTGTTATACACAGCACCCCTCTAATAGTTTAATACACAGCACCCCCCTAATAGCTTAATACACAGCACCCCCTAATAGTTTAATACACAGCACCCCCCTAATAGTGTTATACACAGCACCCCCCTAATAGTGTTCTACACAGCACCCTCTAATAGTTTAATACACAGCACCCCCCTAATAGTTTAATACACAGCACCCCCTAATAGTTTAATACACAGCACCCCCCTATTAGTTTAATAGACAGCACCCCCCTAATAGTTTAATAGACAGCACACCCCTAATAGTTTAATAGACAGCACCCCCCTAATAGTTTAATAGACAGCACACCCCTAATAGTTTAATAGACAGCACACCCCTAATAGTTTAATACACAGCACCCCCCTAATAGTGTTATACACAGCACCCGCTAATAGTGTTATACACAGCACCCCCTAATAGTGTTATACACAGCACCCCTCTAATAGTGTTATACACAGCACCCCCTAATAGTTTAATACACAGCACCCCCTAATAGTGTTATACACAGCACCCCCCTAATAGTTTAATACACAGCACCCCCCTAATAGTTTAATACACAGCACCCCCCTAATAGTGTTATACACAGCACCCCCCTAATAGTTTAATAGACAGCACCCCCCTAATAGTTTAATAGACAGCACCCCCCTAATAGTTTAATAGACAGCAACCCCCTAATAGTTTAATAGACAGCACCCCCCTAATAGTTTAATAGACAGCACCCCCCTAATAGTTTAATAGACAGCACCGCCCTAATAGTTTAATACACAGCACCCCCCTAATAGTGTAATACACAGCACCCCCCTAATAGTTTAATACACAGCACCCCCCTAATAGTTTAATACACAGCACCCCCCTAATAGTGTTATACACAGCACCCCCCTAATAGTGTTATACACAGCACCCCCCTAATAGTTTAATACACAGCACCCCCCTAATAGTTTAATACACAGCACCCCCCTAATAGTTTAATACACAGCACCCCCTAATAGTTTAATACACAGCACCCCCCAATAGTGTTATACACAGCACCCCTCTAATAGTTTAATACACAGCACCCCCTAATAGTGTTATACACAGCACCCCCTAATAGTGTTATACACAGCACCCCCCTAATAGTGTTATACACAGCACCCCCCTAATAGTGTTATACACAGCACCCCCTAATAGTTTAATACACAGTACCCCCTAATAGTGTTATACACAGCACCCCCCTAATAGTGTTATACACAGCACCCCCCTAATAGTTTAATACACAGCACCCCCCTAATAGTGTAATACACAGCACCCCCCCTAATAGTGTTATACACAGCACCCCCTAATAGTTTAATAAACAGCATCCCCCTAATAGTTTAATACACAGCACCCCCTAAAAGTGTTATACACAGCACCCCCCTAATAGTTTAATACACAGCACCCCCCTAATAGTGTTATACACAGCACCCCCCTAATAGTTTAATGCACAGCACCCTCCTAATAGTTTAATGCACAGCACCCCCCTAATAGTTTAATGCACAGCACCCCCCTAATAGTGTTATGCACAGCACCCCCCTAATAGTTTAATGCACAGCACCCCCCTAATAGTGTTATACACAGCACCCCCCTAATAGTGTTATACACAGAACCCCCCTAATAGTTTAATACACAGCACCCCCCTAATAGCTTAATACACAGCACCCCCTAATAGTTTAATACACAGCACCCCCCTAATAGTTTAATACACAGCACCCCCCTAATAGCTTAATACACAGCACCCCCTAATAGTTTAATACACAGCACCCCCCAATAGTGTTATACACAGCACCCCTCTAATAGTTTAATACACAGCACCCCCCTAATAGTTTAATACACAGCACCCCCCTAATAGTGTTATACACAGCACCCCCCTAATAGTGTTATACACAGCACCCCCCTAATAATTTAATACACAGCACCCCCCTAATAGTGTTATACACAGCACCCCCCTAATAGTGTTATACACAGCACCCCCCTAATAGTGTTATACACAGCACCCCCCCTAATAGTTTAATACACAGCACCCCCCTAATAGTTTAATACACAGCACCCCCCTAATAGTGTTATACACAGCACCCCCCTAATAGTTTAATACACAGCATCCCCTAATAGTTTAATACACAGCACCCCCCTAATAGTGTTATACACAGCACCCCCCTAATAGTGTTCTACACAGCACCCTCTAATAGTTTAATACACAGCACCCCCTAATAGTGTTATACACAGCACCCCCCTAATAGTTTAGTACACAGCACCCCCTAATAGTTTAATACACAGCACCCTCCTAATAGTTTAATACACAGCACCCTCTAATAGTGTTATACACAGCACCCCCTAATAGTTTAATACACAGCACCCCCCTATTAGTGTTATACACAGCACCCCCCTAATAGTTTAATACACAGCACCCCCTAATAGTTTAATACATCACCCCCCTAATAGTTTAATACACAGCACCCCCTAATAGTGTTATACACAGCACCCCCCTAATAGTTTAATACACAGCACCCCCCTAATAGTGTTATACACAGCACCCCCCTAATAGTTTAATGCACAGCACCCTCCTAATAGTTTAATGCACAGCACCCCCCTAATAGTTTAATGCACAGAACCCCCCTAATAGTGTTATGCACAGCACCCCCTAATAGTTTAATGCACAGCACCCCCCTAATAGTGTTATACACAGCACCCCCCTAATAGTGTTATACACAGCACCTCCCTAATAGTTTAATACACAGCACCCCCCTAATAGCTTAATACACAGCAACCCCTAATAGTTTAATACACAGCACCCCCCTAATAGTTTAATACACAGCACCCCCCTAATAGCTTAATACACAGCACCCCCTAATAGTTTAATACACAGCACCCCCCAATAGTGTTATACACAGCACCCCTCTAATAGTTTAATACGCAGCACCCCCCTAATAGTGTTATACACACTCTAATAGTTTAATACGCAGCACCCCCCTAATAGTGTTATACACAGCACCCCCTAATAGTGTTATACACAGCACCCCCCTAATAGTGTTATACACAGCACCCCCTAATAGTTTAATACACAGCACCCCCTAATAGTGTTATACACAGCACCCCCCTAATAGTTTAATACACAGCACCCCCCTAATAGTGTTATACACAGCACCCCCTAATAGTTTAATACACAGCACCCCCCCTAATAGTGTTATACACAGCACCCCCCTAATAGTGTTATACACAGCACCCCCCAAATAGTTTAATACACAGCACCCCCCTAATAGTGTTATACACATCACCCCCCTAATAGTGTTATACACTGCACCCCCCTAATAGTGTTATACACAGCACCCCCCTAATAGTTTAATACACAGCACCCCCCTAATAGTGTTATACACAGCACCCCCCTAATAGTTTAATACACAGCACCCCCTAATAGTGTTATACACAGCACCCCCCTAATAGTTTAATACACAGCACCCCCTAATAGTTTAATACACAGCACCCCCCTAATAGTGTTATACACAGCACCCCCCTAATAGTGTTCTACACAGCACCCTCTAATAGTTTAATACACAGCACCCCCCTAATAGTGTTATACACAGCACCCCCTAATAGTTTAATACACAGCACCCCCTAATAGTTTAATACACAGCACCCCCTAATAGTTTAATACACAGCACCCCCCTAATAGTGTTATACACAGCACCCCCCTAATAGTGTAATACACAGCAACCCCCTAATAGTGTTATACACAGCACCAACCTAATAGTGTTATACACAGCACCCCCCTAATAGTTTAATACACAGCACCCCCCTAATAGTGTTATACACAGCACCCCCCTAATAGTTTAATACACAGCACCCCCCTAATAGTGTTATACACAGCACCCCCCTAATAGTTTAATACACAGCATCCCCTAATAGTTTAATACACAGCACCCCCCTAATAGTGTTATACACAGCACCCCCCTAATAGTTTAATACACAGCACCCCTAATAGTGTTATACACAGCACCCCCCTAATAGTTTAATACACATCACCCCCTAATAGTTTAATACACAGCACCCCCCTAATAGTGTTATACACAGCACCCCCCTAATAGTGTTCTACACAGCACCCTCTAATAGTTTAATACACAGCACCCCCTAATAGTGTTATACACAGCACCCCCCTAATAGTTTAATACACAGCACCCCCTAATAGTTTAATACACAGCACCCCCCTAATAGTTTAATAGACAGCACCCCCCTAATAGTTTAATACACAGCACCCCCCTAATAGTGTTATACACAGCACCCCCTAATAGTGTTATACACAGCACCCCCTAATAGTGTTATACACAGCACCCCTCTAATAGTGTTATACACAGCACCCCCTAATAGTTTAATACACAGCACCCCTAATAGTGTTATACACAGCACCCCCCTAATAGTTTAATACACAGCACCCCCCTAATAGTTTAATACACAGCACCCCCTAATAGTGTTATACACAGCACCCCCCTAATAGTTTAATAGACAGCACCCCCCTAATAGTTTAAGACAGCAACCCCTAATAGTTTAATAGACAGCACCCCCTAATAGTTTAATAGACAGCACACCCCTAATAGTTTAATAGACAGCACCCCCCTAATAGTTTATTAGACAGCACCGCCCTAATAGTTTAATACACAGCACCCCCCTAATAGTGTAATACACAGCACCCCCCTAATAGTTTAATACACAGCACCCCCCTAATAGTTTAATACACAGCACCCCCCTAATAGTGTTATACACAGCACCCCCCTAATAGTGTTATACACAGCACCCCCCTAATAGTGTTATACACAGCACCCCCCTAATAGTTTAATACACAGCACCCCCCTAATAGTTTAATACACAGCACCCCCCTAATAGTTTAATACACAGCACCCCCTAATAGTTTAATACACAGCACCCCCCAATAGTGTTATACACAGCACCCCTCTAATAGTTTAATACACAGCACCCCCCTAATAGTGTTATACACAGCACCCCCTAATAGTGTTATACACAGCACCCCCCTAATAGTGTTATACACAGCACCCCCCTAATAGTGTTATACACAGCACCCCCTAATAGTTTAATACACAGTACCCCCTAATAGTGTTATACACAGCACCCCCCTAATAGTGTTATACACAGCACCCCCCTAATAGTTTAATACACAGCACCCCCCTAATAGTGTAATACACAGCACCCCCCCTAATAGTGTTATACACAGCACCCCCTAATAGTTTAATACACAGCATCCCCCTAATAGTTTAATACACAGCACCCCTAATAGTGTTATACACAGCACCCCCTAATAGTTTAATACACAGCACCCCCCTAATAGTGTTATACACAGCACCCCCCTAATAGTTTAATGCACAGCACCCTCCTAATAGTTTAATGCACAGCACCCCCCTAATAGTTTAATGCACAGCACCCCCCTAATAGTGTTATGCACAGCACCCCCCCTAATAGTTTAATGCACAGCAAATGCACAGCACCCCCCTAATAGTTTAATGCACAGCACCCCCCTAATGGTGTTATACACAGCACCCCCCTAATAGTGTTATACACAGCACCCCCCTAATAGCTTAATACACAGCACCCCCTAATAGTTTAATACACAGCACCCCCCTAATAGTTTAATACACAGCACCCCTCTAATAGCTTAATACACAGCACCCCCTAATAGTTTAATACACAGCACCCCACAATAGTGTTATACACAGCATCCCTCTAATAGTTTAATACACAGCACCCCCTAATAGTGTTATACACAGCACCCCCCTAATAGTGTTATACACAGCACCCCCTAATAGTTTAATACACAGCACCCCCTAATAGTGTTATACACAGCACCCCCCTAATTGTGTTATACACAGCACCCCCCTAATAGTTTAATACACAGCACCCCCCTAATAGTGTTATACACAGCTCCCCCCTAATAGTTTAATACACAGCACCCCCCTAATAGTGTTATACACAGCACCCCCCTAATAGTTTAATACACAGCAACCCCCTAATAGTGTTATACACAACACCCCCTTAATAGTGTTATACACAGCACCCCCCTATTAGTTTAATACACAGCACCCCCCTAATAGTGTTATACACAGCACCCTCCTAATAGTGTTATACACAGCACCCCCCTAATAGTGTTATACACAGCACCCCCCTAATAGTTTAATATACAGCACCCCCCTAATAGTGTCATACACAGCACCCCCTAATAGTTTAATACACAGCACCCACCTAATAGTGTTATACACAGCACTCCCCTAATAGTGTTATACACAGCACCCCCCTAATAGTTTAATACACAGCACCCCCCTAATAGTGTTATACACAGCACCCCACTAATAGTGTTATACACAGCACCCCCCTAATAGTTTAATACACAGCACCCCCCTAATAGTGTTATACACAGCACCCCCCTAATAGTTTAATACACAGCACCCCCTTAATAGTTTAATAAACAGCACCCCCTATTAGTTTAATACACAGCACCCCCTAATAGTGTTATATACAGCACCCCCCTAATAGTGTTATACACAGCACCCCCCTAATCGTGTTATACACAGCACCCCCTAATAGTGTTATACACAGCACCCCCCTATTAGTGTTATACAGAGCACCCCCCTAATATTTAATACACAGCACCCCCCTAATAGTGTTATACACAGCACCCCCCTAATAGTTTAATACACAGCACCCCCTAATAGTGTTATACATAGCATCCCCCTAATAGTTTAATACACAGCACCCCCTAATCGTGTTATACACAGCACCCCCTAATAGTGTTATACACAGCACCCCCCTATTAGTGTTATACAGAGCACCCCCCTAATATTTAATACACAGCACCCCCCTAATAGTGTTATACACAGCACCCCCTAATAGTTTAATACACAGCACCCCCTAATAGTGTTATACATAGCATCCCCCTAATAGTTTAATACACAGCACCCCCCTAATAGTGTTATACACAGCACCCTCCTAATAGTGTTATACACAGCACCCCCCTAATAGTGTTATACACAGCACCCCCCTAATAGTTTAAAATACAGCACCCCCCTAATAGTGTCATACACAGCACCCCCTAATAGTTTAATACACAGCACCCACCTAATAGTGTTATACACAGCACTCCCCTAATAGTGTTATACACAGCACCCCCCTAATAGTTTAATACACAGCACCCCCCTAATAGTGTTATATACAGCACACCACTAATAGTGTTATACACAGCACCCCCCTAATAGTTTAATACACAGCACCCCCCCTAGTAGTGTTATACACAGCACCCCACTAATAGTGTTATACACAGCACCCCCCTAATAGTTTAATACACAGCACCCCCCCTAATAGTGTTATACACAGCACCCCCCCTAATAGTTTAATACACAGCACCCCCTTAATAGTTTAATAAACAGCACCCCCCTATTAGTTTAATACACAGCACCCCCTAATAGTGTTATATACAGCACCCCCCTAATAGTGTTATACACAGCACCCCCCTAATCGTGTTATACACAGCACCCCCCTAATAGTGTTATACACAGCACCCCCCTATTAGTGTTATACAGAGCACCCCCCTAATATTTAATACACAGCACCCCCCTAATAGTGTTATACACAGCACCCCCCTAATAGTTTAATACACAGCACCCCCTAATAGTGTTATACATAGCATCCCCCTAATAGTTTATTACACAGCACCCCCTAATAGTGTTATACACAGCACCCCCCTAATAGTTTAATACACAGCACCCTCCTAATAGTGTTATACACAGCACCCCCCTAATAGTTTAATGCACAGCACCCTCCTAATAGTTTAATGCACAGCACCCCCCTAATAGTTTAATGCACAGCATCCCCCTAATAGTGTTATGCACAGCACCCCCTAATAGTTTAATGCACAGCACCCCCCCTAATAGTGTTATACACAGCACCCCCCTAATAGCTTAATACACAGCAACCCCTAATAGTTTAATACACAGCACCCCCCTAATAGTTTAATACACAGCACCCCCCTAATAGCTTAATACACAGCACCCCCTAATAGTTTAATACACAGCACCCCCCAATAGTGTTATACACAGCACCCCCCTAATAGTTTAATACACAGCACCCCCTTAATAGTTTAATACACAGCACCCCCCTAATAGTGTTATACACAGCACCCCCTAATAGTGTTATATACAGCACCCCCCTAATAGTGTTATACACAGCACCCCCCCTAATCGTGTTATATACAGCACCCCCTAATAGTGTTATACACAGCACCCCCCTATTAGTGTTATACAGAGCACCCCCCCTAATATTTAATACACAGCACCCCCCTAATAGTGTTATACACAGCACCCCCCTAATAGTTTAATACACAGCACCCCCTAATAGTGTTATACATAGCATCCCCCCTAATAGTTTAATACACAGCACCCCCTAATCGTGTTATACACAGCACCCCCTAATAGTGTTATACACAGCACCCCCCTATTAGTGTTATACAGAGCACCCCCCTAATATTTAATACACAGCACCCCCCTAATAGTGTTATACACAGCACCCCCCTAATAGTTTAATACACAGCACCCCCTAATAGTGTTATACATAGCATCCCCCTAATAGTTTAATACACAGCACCCCCCTAATAGTGTTATACACAGCACCCTCCTAATAGTGTTATACACAGCACCCCCCCTAATAGTGTTATACACAGCACCCCCCCTAATAGTTTAAAATACAGCACCCCCCTAATAGTGTCATACACAGCACCCCCTAATAGTTTAATACACAGCACCCCCCTAATAGTGTTATATACAGCACACCACTAATAGTGTTATACACAGCACCCCCCTAATAGTTTAATACACAGCACCCCCCTAGTAGTGTTATACACAGCACCCCACTAATAGTGTTATACACAGCACCCCCCTAATAGTTTAATACACAGCACCCCCCTAATAGTGTTATACACAGCACCCCCCCTAACAGTTTAATACACAGCACCCCCTTAATAGTTTAATAAACAGCACCCCCCTATTAGTTTAATACACAGCACCCCCTAATAGTGTTATATACAGCACCCCCCCTAATAGTGTTATAAACAGCACCCCCCTATTAGTGTTATACAGAGCACCCCCCTAATATTTAATACACAGCACCCCCCTAATAGTGTTATACACAGCACCCCCCTAATAGTTTAATACACAGCACCCCCTAATAGTGTTATACATAGCATCCCCCTAATAGTTTAATACACAGCACCCCCTAATAGTTTAATACACAGCACCCCCTAATATTGTTATACACAGCACCCCCTAATAGTTTAATACACAGCACCCTCCTAATAGTGTTATACACAGCACCCCCCTAATAGTTTAATGCACAGCACTCTCCTAATAGTTTAATGCACAGCACCCCCCTAATAGTTTAATGCACAGCATCCCCCTAATAGTGTTATGCACAGCACCCCCTAATAGTTTAATGCACAGCACCCCCCCTAATAGTGTTATACACAGCACCCCCCTAATAGCTTAATACACAGCAACCCCTAATAGTTTAATACACAGCACCCCCCTAATAGTTTAATACACAGTACCCCCCTAATAGCTTAATACACAGCACCCCCTAATAGTTTAATACACAGCACCCCCCAATAGTGTTATACACAGCACCCCTCTAATAGTTTAATACACAGCACCCCCCCTAATAGTGTTATACACAGCACCCCCTAATAGTGGTATACACAGCACCCCCCTAATAGTGTTATACACAGCACCCCCTAATAGTTTAATACACAGCACCCCCTACTAGTGTTATACACAGCACCCCCCTAATAGTGTTATGCACAGCACCCCCCTAATAGTTTAATACACAGCACCCCCCTAATAGTGTTATACACAGCACCCCCCCTAATAGTTTAAAACACACCCCCCCCAATAGTGTTATACACAGCACCCCTCTAATAGTGTTATACACAGCACCCCCCTAATAGTTTAATACACAGCACCCCCCTAATAGTGTTATACACAGCACCCCCCTAATAGTGTTATACACAGAACCCCCCTAATAGTGTTATACACAGCACCCCCCTAATAGTGTTATACACAGCACCCCCCTAATAGTTTAATACACAGCACCCCCCTAATAGTGTTATACACAGCACCCCCATAATAGTTTAATGCACAGCACCCCCCTAATAGTGTTATACACAGCACCCCCCTAATAGTTTAATACACAGCACCCCCTAATAGTTTAATACACAGCACCCCCCTAATAGTGTTATACACAGCACCCCCCCTAATAGTGTTCTACACAGCACCCTCTAATAGTTTAATACACAGCACCCCCTAATAGTGTTATACACAGCACCCCCCTAATAGTTTAATACACAGCACCCCCTAATAGTTTAATACATCACCCCCCTAATAGTTTAATACACAGCACCCCCCTAATAGTGTTATACACAGCACCCCCCTAATAGTTTAATACACAGCACCCCCCTAATAGTGTTATACACAGCACCCCCCTAATAGTTTAATGCACAGCACCCTCCTAATAGTTTAATGCACAGCACCCCCCTAAGGCCGGGTTCACACGGAGTTACGTGCCGCGAGATTTGGCACGTAGACGCCGCGTGACCCTTTGCGTGCCGTACACGCTCCCATTCATTTCAATGGGAGCGGGGAGCGTATGCGCCGCGCTAGTTTGCGGCCGTGCATTTATTCACGGCCGCAAACTAGCGCGGCGCATACGCTCCCCGCTCCCACTGAAATGAATGGGAGCGTGTACGGCACGCAAAGGGTCACGCGGCGTCTACGTGCCAAATCTCGCGGCACGTAACTCCGTGTGAACCCGGCCTAATAGTTTAATGCACAGAACCCCCCTAATAGTGTTATGCACAGCACCCCCCTAATAGTGTTATGCACAGCACCCCCTAATAGTTTAATGCACAGCACCCCCCTAATAGTGTTATACACAGCACCCCCCTAATAGTGTTATACACAGCACCCCCCTAATAGTTTAATACACAGCACCCCCCTAATAGCTTAATACACAGCAACCCCTAATAGTTTAATACACAGCACCCCCCTAATTGTTTAATACACAGCACCCCCCTAATAGCTTAATACACAGCACCCCCTAATAGTTTAATACACAGCACCCCCCAATAGTGTTATACACAGCACCCCTCTAATAGTTTAATACGCAGCACCCCCCTAATAGTGTTATACACAGCACCCCCTAATAGTGTTATACACAGCACCCCCCTAATAGTGTTATACACAGCACCCCCTAATAGTTTAATACACAGCACCCCCTAACAGTGTTATACACAGCACCCCCCTAATAGTGTTATACACAGCACCCCCCTAATAGTTTAATACACAGCACCCCCCTAATAGTGTTATACACAGCACCCCCCTAATAGTTTAATACACAGCACCCCCCTAATAGTGTTATACACAGCACCCCTCTAATAGTGTTATACACAGCACTCCCCAAATAGTTTAATACACAGCACCCCCCTAATAGTGTTATACACAGCACCCCCCTAATAGTGTTATACACAGCACCCCCCTAATAGTGTTATACACAGCACCCCCCTAATAGTTTAATACACAGCAACCCCCCTAATAGTGTTATACACAGCACCCCCCCTAATAGTTTAATACACAGCACCCCCTAATAGTGTTATACACAGCACCCCCCTAATAGTTTAATACACAGCACCCCCTAATAGTTTAATACACAGCACCCCCCTAATAGTGTTATACACAGCACCCCCCTAATAGTGTTCTACACAGCACCCTCTAATAGTTTAATACACAGCACCCCCTAATAGTGTTATACACAGCACCCCCCTAATAGTTTAATACACAGCACCCCCTAATAGTTTAATACACAGCACCCCCCTAATAGTTTAATACACAGCACCCCCCTAATAGTGTTATACACAGCACCCCCCTAATAGTGTAATACACAGCACCCCCCTAATAGTGTTATACACAGCACCCACCTAATAGTGTTATACACAGCACCCCCCTAATAGTTTAATACACAGCACCCCCCTAATAGTGTTATACACAGCACCCCCCTAATAGTTTAATACACAGCACCCCCCTAATAGTGTTATACACAGCACCCCCCTAATAGTGTTATACACAGCACCCCCCTAATAGTTTAATACACAGCACCCCCCTAATAGTTTAATACACAGCACCCCCCTAATAGCTTAATACACAGCACCCCCTAATAGTTTAATACACAGCACCCCCCAATAGTGTTATACACAGCACCCCTCTAATAGTTTAATACACAGCACCCCCCTAATAGCTTAATACACAGCACCCCCTAATAGTTTAATACACAGCACCCCCCTAATAGTGTTATACACAGCACCCCCCTAATAGTGTTCTACACAGCACCCTCTAATAGTTTAATACACAGCACCCCCCTAATAGTTTAATACACAGCACCCCCTAATAGTTTAATACACAGCACCCCCCTATTAGTTTAATAGACAGCACCCCCCTAATAGTTTAATAGACAGCAACCCCCTAATAGTTTAATAGACAGCACACCCCTAATAGTTTAATAGACAGCACACCCCTAATAGTTTAATACACAGCACCCCCCTAATAGTGTTATACACAGCACCCGCTAATAGTGTTATACACAGCACCCCCTAATAGTGTTATACACAGCACCCCTCTAATAGTGTTATACACAGCACCCCCTAATAGTTTAATACACAGCACCCCCTAATAGTGTTATACACAGCACCCCCCTAATAGTTTAATACACAGCACCCCCCTAATAGTTTAATACACAGCACCCCCCTAATAGTGTTATACACAGCACCCCCCTAATAGTTTAATAGACAGCACCCCCCTAATAGTTTAATAGACAGCACCCCCCTAATAGTTTAATAGACAGCAACCCCCTAATAGTTTAATAGACAGCACCCCCCTAATAGTTTAATAGACAGCACACCTCTAATAGTTTAATAGACAGCACCCCCCTAATAGTTTAATAGACAGCACCGCCCTAATAGTTTAATACACAGCACCCCCCTAATAGTGTAATACACAGCACCCCCCTAATAGTTTAATACACAGCACCCCCCTAATAGTTTAATACACAGCACCCCCCTAATAGTGTTATACACAGCACCCCCCTAATAGTGTTATACACAGCACCCCCCTAATAGTTTAATACACAGCACCCCCCTAATAGTTTAATACACAGCACCCCCCTAATAGTTTAATACACAGCACCCCCTAATAGTTTAATACACAGCACCCCCCAATAGTGTTATACACAGCACCCCTCTAATAGTTTAATACACAGCACCCCCTAATAGTGTTATACACAGCACCCCCTAATAGTGTTATACACAGCACCCCCCTAATAGTGTTATACACAGCACCCCCCTAATAGTGTTATACACAGCACCCCCTAATAGTTTAATACACAGTACCCCCTAATAGTGTTATACACAGCACCCCCCTAATAGTGTTATACACAGCACCCCCCCTAATAGTTTAATACACAGCACCCCCCTAATAGTGTAATACACAGCACCCCCCCTAATAGTGTTATACACAGCACCCCCTAATAGTTTAATAAACAGCATCCCCCTAATAGTTTAATACACAGCACCCCCTAAAAGTGTTATACACAGCACCCCCCTAATAGTTTAATACACAGCACCCCCCCTAATAGTGTTATACACAGCACCCCCCCTAATAGTTTAATGCACAGCACCCTCCTAATAGTTTAATGCACAGCACCCCCCTAATAGTTTAATGCACAGCACCCCCCTAATAGTGTTATGCACAGCACCCCCCCTAATAGTTTAATGCACAGCACCCCCCTAATAGTGTTATACACAGCACCCCCCTAATAGTGTTATACACAGAACCCCCCTAATAGTTTAATACACAGCACCCCCCTAATAGCTTAATACACAGCACCCCCTAATAGTTTAATACACAGCACCCCCCTAATAGTTTAATACACAGCACCCCCCTAATAGCTTAATACACAGCACCCCCTAATAGTTTAATACACAGCACCCCCCAATAGTGTTATACACAGCACCCCTCTAATAGTTTAATACACAGCACCCCCCTAATAGTTTAATACACAGCACCCCCCTAATAGTGTTATACACAGCACCCCCCTAATAGTGTTATACACAGCACCCCCCTAATAATTTAATACACAGCACCCCCCTAATAGTGTTATACACAGCACCCCCCTAATAGTGTTATACACAGCACCCCCCTAATAGTGTTATACACAGCACCCCCCCTAATAGTTTAATACACAGCACCCCCCTAATAGTTTAATACACAGCACCCCCCTAATAGTGTTATACACAGCACCCCCCTAATAGTTTAATACACAGCATCCCCTAATAGTTTAATACACAGCACCCCCCTAATAGTGTTATACACAGCACCCCCCTAATAGTGTTCTACACAGCACCCTCTAATAGTTTAATACACAGCACCCCCTAATAGTGTTATACACAGCACCCCCCTAATAGTTTAGTACACAGCACCCCCTAATAGTTTAATACACAGCACCCTCCTAATAGTTTAATACACAGCACCCTCTAATAGTGTTATACACAGCACCCCCTAATAGTTTAATACACAGCACCCCCCTATTAGTGTTATACACAGCACCCCCCTAATAGTTTAATACACAGCACCCCCTAATAGTTTAATACATCACCCCCCTAATAGTTTAATACACAGCACCCCCTAATAGTGTTATACACAGCACCCCCCTAATAGTTTAATACACAGCACCCCCCTAATAGTGTTATACACAGCACCCCCCTAATAGTTTAATGCACAGCACCCTCCTAATAGTTTAATGCACAGCACCCCCCCTAATAGTTTAATGCACAGAACCCCCCCTAATAGTGTTATGCACAGCACCCCCTAATAGTTTAATGCACAGCACCCCCCTAATAGTGTTATACACAGCACCCCCCCTAATAGTGTTATACACAGCACCTCCCTAATAGTTTAATACACAGCACCCCCCTAATAGCTTAATACACAGCAACCCCTAATAGTTTAATACACAGCACCCCCCTAATAGTTTAATACACAGCACCCCCCTAATAGCTTAATACACAGCACCCCCTAATAGTTTAATACACAGCACCCCCCAATAGTGTTATACACAGCACCCCTCTAATAGTTTAATACGCAGCACCCCCCTAATAGTGTTATACACAGCACCCCCTAATAGTGTTATACACAGCACCCCCCTAATAGTGTTATACACAGCACCCCCTAATAGTTTAATACACAGCACCCCCTAATAGTGTTATACACAGCACCCCCCCTAATAGTTTAATACACAGCACCCCCCTAATAGTGTTATACACAGCACCCCCCCTAATAGTTTAATACACAGCACCCCCCTAATAGTGTTATACACAGCACCCCCCTAATAGTGTTATACACAGCACCCCCCAAATAGTTTAATACACAGCACCCCCCTAATAGTGTTATACACATCACCCCCTAATAGTGTTATACACTGCACCCCCCTAATAGTGTTATACACAGCACCCCCCTAATAGTTTAATACACAGCACCCCCCCTAATAGTGTTATACACAGCACCCCCCTAATAGTTTAATACACAGCACCCCCTAATAGTGTTATACACAGCACCCCCCCTAATAGTTTAATACACAGCACCCCCTAATAGTTTAATACACAGCACCCCCCTAATAGTGTTATACACAGCACCCCCCTAATAGTGTTCTACACAGCACCCTCTAATAGTTTAATACACAGCACCCCCCCTAATAGTGTTATACACAGCACCCCCCTAATAGTTTAATACACAGCACCCCCTAATAGTTTAATACACAGCACCCCCCTAATAGTTTAATACACAGCACCAAATAGTTTAATACACAGCACCCCCCCTAATAGTTTAATACACAGCACCCCCCCTAATAGTGTTATACACAGCACCCCCCTAATAGTGTAATACACAGCAACCCCCCTAATAGTGTTATACACAGCACCAACCTAATAGTGTTATACACAGCACCCCCCTAATAGTTTAATACACAGCACCCCCCTAATAGTGTTATACACAGCACCCCCCTAATAGTTTAATACACAGCACCCCCCTAATAGTGTTATACACAGCACCCCCCTAATAGTTTAATACACAGCATCCCCTAATAGTTTAATACACAGCACCCCCCTAATAGTGTTATACACAGCACCCCCCTAATAGTGTTCTACACAGCACCCTCTAATAGTTTAATACACAGCACCCCCCTAATAGTGTTATACACAGCACCCCCCTAATAGTTTAATACACAGCACCCCCTAATAGTTTAATACACAGCACCCCCCTAATAGTTTAATACACAGCACCCTCTAATAGTGTTATACACAGCACCCCCCTAATAGTTTAATACACAGCACCCCCCTATTAGTGTTATACACAGCACCCCCCTAATAGTTTAATACACAGCACCCCCTAATAGTTTAATACATCACCCCCCTAATAGTTTAATACACAGCACCCCCTAATAGTGTTATACGCAGCACCCCCCTAATAGTTTAATACACAGCACCCCCCCTAATAGTGTTATACACAGCACCCCCCTAATAGTTTAATGCACAGCACCCTCCTAATAGTTTAATGCACAGCACCCCCCTAATAGTTTAATGCACAGAACCCCCCTAATAGTGTTATGCACCAGCACCCCCTAATAGTTTAATGCACAGCACCCCCCCTAATAGTGTTATACACAGCACCCCCCCTAATAGTGTTATACACAGCACCTCCCTAATAGTTTAATACACAGCACCCCCTAATAGCTTAATACACAGCAACACCTAATAGTTTAATACACAGCACCCCCCTAATAGTTTAATACACAGCACCCCCCTAATAGCTTAATACACAGCACCCCCTAATAGTTTAATACACAGCACCCCCCAATAGTGTTATACACAGCACCCCTCTAATAGTTTAATACGCAGCACCCCCCTCATAGTGTTATACACAGCACCCCCTAATAGTGTTATACACAGCACCCCCCTAATAGTGTTATACACAGCACCCCCTAATAGTTTAATACACAGCACCCCCTAATAGTGTTATACACAGCACCCCCCCTAATAGTGTTATACACAGCACCCCCCTAATAGTTTAATACACAGCACCCCCCTAATAGTGTTATACACAGCACCCCCCCTAATAGTTTAATACACAGCACCCCCCTAATAGTGTTATACACAGCACCCCCCTAATAGTGTTATACACAGCACCCCCCAAATAGTTTAATACACAGCACCCCCCTAATAGTGTTATACACATCACCCCCCTAATAGTGTTATACACAGCACCCCCCCTAATAGTGTTATACACAGCACCCCCCTAATAGTTTAATACACAGCACCCCCCCTAATAGTGTTATACACAGCACCCCCCTAATAGTTTAATACACAGCACCCCCTAATAGTGTTATACACAGCACCCCCCTAATAGTTTAATACACAGCACCCCCTAATAGTTTAATACACAGCACCCCCCCTAATAGTGTTATACACAGCACCCCCCTAATAGTGTTCTACACAGCACCCTCTAATAGTTTAATACACAGCACCCCCCCTAATAGTGTTATACACAGCACCCCCCTAATAGTTTAATACACAGCACCCCCTAATAGTTTAATACACAGCACCCCCCCTAATAGTTTAATACACAGCACCACCCCCTAATAGTGTTATACACAGCACCCCCCTAATAGTGTAATACACAGCACCCCCCTAATAGTGTTATACACAGCACCCACCTAATAGTGTTATACACAGCACCCCCCTAATAGTTTAATACACAGCACCCCCCTAATAGTGTTATACACAGCACCCCCCTAATAGTTTAATACACAGCACCCCCCCTAATAGTGTTATACACAGCACCCCCCCCTAATAGTGTTATATACAGCACCCCCCTAATAGTTTAATACACAGCACCCCCCTAATAGTTTAATACACAGCACCCCCCCTAATAGCTTAATACACAGCACCCCCTAATAGTTTAATACACAGCACCCCCCAATAGTGTTATACACAGCACCCCTCTAATAGTTTAATACACAGCACCCCCCTAATAGCTTAATACACAGCACCCCCCTAATAGTTTAATACACAGCACCCCCCTAATAGTGTTATACACAGCACCCCCCTAATAGTGTTCTACACAGCACCCTCTTATAGTTTAATACACAGCACCCCCTAATAGTGTTATACACAGCACCCCCCTAATAGTTTAATACACAGCACCCCCTAATAGTTTAATACACAGCACCCCCCCTAATAGTTTAATAGACAGCACCCCCCTAATAGTTTAATAGACTGCAACCCCCTAATAGTTTAATAGACAGCACACCCCTAATAGTGTTATACACAGCACTCCCCTAATAGTTTAATACACAGAACCCCCCAATAGTGTAATACACAGCACCCCCCCCTAATAGTGTTATACACAGCACCCCCCTAATAGTTTAATAAACAGCATCCCCCTAATAGTTTAATACACAGCACCCCCTAAAAGTGTTATACACAGCACCCCCCCTAATAGTTTAATACACAGCACCCCCCTAATAGTGTTATACACAGCACCCCCCCTAATAGTTTAATGCACAGCACCCTCCTAATAGTTTAATGCGCAGCACCCCCCTAATAGTTTAATGCACAGCACCCCCCTAATAGTGTTATGCACAGCACCCCCCCTAATAGTTTAATGCACAGCACCCCCCTAATAGTGTTATACACAGCACCCCCCTAATAGTGTTATACACAGAACCCCCCTAATAGTTCAATACACAGCACCCCCCTAATAGCTTAATACACAGCACCCCCTAATAGTTTAATACACAGCACCCCCCTAATAGTTTAATACACAGCACCCCCCTAATAGCTTAATACACAGCACCCCCTAATAGTTTAATACACAGCACCCCCCCAATAGTGTTATACACAGCACCCCTCTAATAGTTTAATACACAGCACCCCCCTAATAGTGTTATACACAGCACCCCCTAATAGTGTTATACACAGCACCCCCCTAATAGTGTTATACACAGCACCCCCTAATAGTTTAATACACAGCACCCCCTAATAGTGTTATACACAGCACCCCCCTAATAGTGTTATACACAGCACCCCCCCTAATAGTTTAATACACAGCACCCCCCTAATAGTGTTATACACAGCACCCCCTAATAGTTTAATACACAGCACCCCCCTAATAGTGTTATACACAGCACCCCCCTAATAGTGTTATACGCAGCACCCCCCCCTAATAGTTTAATACACAGCACCCCCCTAATAGTGTTATACACAGCACCCCCCTAATAGTGTTATACACAGCACCCCCCCTAATAGTGTTATACACAGCACCCCCCCTAATAGTTTAATACACAGCACCCCCCTAATAGTGTTATACACAGCACCCCCCCTAATAGTTTAATACACAGCACCCCCCCTAATAGTGTTATACACAGCACCCCCCCTAATAGTTTAATACACAGCATCCCCTAATAGTTTAATACACAGCACCCCCCCTAATAGTGTTATACACAGCACCCCCCCTAATAGTGTTCTACACAGCGCCCTCTAATAGTGTTATACACAGCACCCCCCCTAATAGTGTTATACACAGCACCCCCCTAATAGTGTTATACACAGCACCCCCCTAATAGTGTTATACACAGCACCCCCCTAATAGTTTAATACACAGCACCCCCCTAATAGCTTAATACACAGCACCCCCTAATAGTTTAATACACAGCACCCCCCTAATAGCTTAATACACAGCACCCCCTAATAGTTTAATACACAGCACCCCCCTAATAGTTTAATACACAGCACCCCCCTAATAGTTTAATACACAGCACCCTCTAATAGTGTTATACACAGCACCCCCCTAATAGTTTAATACACAGCACCCCCCTATTAGTGTTATACACAGCACCCCCCTAATAGTTTAATACACAGCACCCCCCTAATAGTTTAATACATCACCCCCCTAATAGTTTAATACACAGCACCCCCTAATAGTGTTATACACAGCACCCCCCTAATAGTTTAATACACAGCACCCCCCTAATAGTGTTATACACAGCACCCCCCCTAATAGTTTAATGCACAGCACCCTCCTAATAGTTTAATGCACAGCACCCCCCTAATAGTTTAATGCACAGAACCCCCCTAATAGTGTTATGCACAGCACCCCCTAATAGTTTAATGCACAGCACCCCCCCTAATAGTGTTATACACAGCACCCCCCCTAATAGTGTTATACACAGCACCTCCCTAATAGTTTAATACACAGCACCCCCCCTAATAGCTTAATACACAGCAACCCCTAATAGTTTAATACACAGCACCCCCCTAATAGTTTAATACACAGCACCCCCCTAATAGTGTTATACACAGCACCCCCTAATAGTTTAATACACAGCACCCCCCAATAGTGTTATACACAGCACCCCTCTAATAGTTTAATACGCAGCACCCCCCCTAATAGTGTTATACACAGCACCCCCTAATAGTGTTATACACAGCACCCCCCCTAATAGTGTTATACACAGCACCCCCTAATAGTTTAATACACAGCACCCCCTAATAGTGTTATACACAGCACCCCCCTAATAGTTTAATACACAGCACCCCCCCTAATAGTGTAATACACAGCACCCCCCCTAATAGTGTTATACACAGCACCCCCCCTAATAGTTTAATAAACAGCATCCCCCTAATAGTTTAATACACAGCACCCCCTAAAAGTGTTATACACAGCACCCCCCTAATAGTTTAATACACAGCACCCCCCCTAATAGTGTTATACACAGCACCCCCCTAATAGTTTAATGCACAGCACCCTCCTAATAGTTTAATGCACAGCACCCCCCCTAATAGTTTAATGCAGAGCAACCCCCTAATAGTGTTATGCACAGCACCCCCCTAATAGTTTAATGCACAGCATCCCCCCTAATAGTGTTATACACAGCACCCCCCTAATAGTGTTATACACAGAACCCCCCTAATAGTTCAATACACAGCACCCTCCTAATAGCTTAATACACAGCACCCCCTAATAGTTTAATACACAGCACCCCCCTAATAGTTTAATACACAGCACCCCCCTAATAGCTTAATACACAGCACCCCCTAATAGTTTAATACACAGCACCCCCCAATAGTGTTATACACAGCACCCCTCTAATAGTTTAATACACAGCACCCCCCTAATAGTGTTATACACAGCACCCCCCTAATAGTGTTATACACAGCACCCCCCTAATAGTGTTATACACAGCACCCCCTAATAGTTTAATACACAGCACCCCCTAATAGTGTTATACACAGCACCCCCCTAATAGTGTTATACACAGCACCCCCCTAATAGTTTAATACACAGCACCCCCCCTAATAGTGTTATACACAGCACCCCCCTAATAGTTTAATACACAGCACCCCCCTAATAGTGTTATACACAGCACCCCCCTAATAGTGTTATACACAGCACCCCCCTAATAGTTTAATACACAGCACCTCCCTAATAGTGTTATACACAGCACCCCCCTAATAGTGTTATACACAGCACCCCCCTAATAGTGTTATACACAGCACCCCCCCTAATAGTTTAATACACAGCACCCCCCTAATAGTGTTATACACAGCACCCCCCCTAATAGTTTAATACACAGCACCCCCCCTAATAGTGTTATACACAGCACCCCCCTAATAGTTTAATACACAGCATCCCCCTAATAGTTTAATACACAGCACCCCCCTAATAGTGTTATACACAGCACCCCCCCTAATAGTGTTCATACACAGCACCCTCTAATAGTGTTATACACAGCACCCCCCCTAATAGTGTTATACACAGCACCCCCCCTAATAGTGTTATACACAGCACCCCCTAATAGTGTTATACACAGCACCCCCCCTAATAGTTTAATACACAGCACCCCCCCTAATAGCTTAATACACAGCACCCCCTAATAGTTTAATACACAGCACCCCCCCTAATAGTTTAATACACAGCACCCCCCTAATAGCTTAATACACAGCACCCCCTAATAGTTTAATACACAGCACCCCCTAATAGTTTAATACACAGCACCCCCCTAATAGTTTAATACACAGCACCCTCTAATAGTGTTATACACAGCACCCCCCTAATAGTTTAATACACAGCACCCCCCCTATTAGTGTTATACACAGCACCCCCCTAATAGTTTAATACACAGCACCCCCTAATAGTTTAATACATCACCCCCCTAATAGTTTAATACACAGCACCCCCTAATAGTGTTATACACAGCACCCCCCCTAATAGTTTAATACACAGCACCCCCACACCCCCCTAATAGTTTAATGCACAGCACCCTCCTAATAGTTTAATGCACAGCACCCCCCTAATAGTTTAATGCACAGAACCCCCCTAATAGTGTTATGCACAGCACCCCCTAATAGTTTAATGCACAGCACCCCCCTAATAGTGTTATACACAGCACCCCCCTAATAGTGTTATACACAGCACCTCCCTAATAGTTTAATACACAGCACCCCCCTAATAGCTTAATACACAGCAACCCCTAATAGTTTAATACACAGCACCCCCCTAATAGTTTAATACACAGCACCCCCCTAATAGCTTAATACACAGCACCCCCTAATAGTTTAATACACAGCACCCCCCAATAGTGTTATACACAGCACCCCTCTAATAGTTTAATACGCAGCACCCCCCTAATAGTGTTATACACAGCACCCCCCTAATAGTGTTATACACAGCACCCCCCTAATAGTGTTATACACAGCACCCCCTAATAGTTTAATACACAGCACCCCCCAATAGTGTTATACACAGCACCCCTCTAATAGTTTAATACGCAGCACCCCCCTAATAGTGTTATACACAGCACCCCCTAATAGTGTTATACACAGCACCCCCCTAAAAGTGTTATACACAGCACCCCCCTAATAGTTTAATACACAGCACCCCCCTAATAGTGTTATACACAGCACCCCCCCTAATAGTTTAATGCACAGCACCCTCCTAATAGTTTAATGCACAGCACCCCCCTAATAGTTTAATGCACAGCAACCCCCTAATAGTGTTATGCACAGCACCCCCCTAATAGTTTAATGCACAGCATCCCCCTAATAGTGTTATACACAGCACCCCCCTAATAGTGTTATACACAGAACCCCCCTAATAGTTCAATACACAGCACCCTCCTAATAGCTTAATACACAGCACCCCCTAATAGTTTAATACACAGCACCCCCCTAATAGTTTAATACACAGCACCCCCCTAATAGCTTAATACACAGCACCCCCTAATAGTTTAATACACAGCACCCCCCAATAGTGTTATACACAGCACCCCCTCTAATAGTTTAATACACAGCACCCCCCTAATAGTGTTATACACAGCACCCCCTAATAGTGTTATACACAGCACCCCCCCTAATAGTGTTATACACAGCACCCCCTAATAGTTTAATACACAGCACCCCCTAATAGTGTTATACACAGCACCCCCCTAATAGTGTTATACACAGCACCCCCCTAATAGTTTAATACACAGCACCCCCCTAATAGTGTTATACACAGCACCCCCCTAATAGTTTAATACACAGCACCCCCCTAATAGTGTTATACACAGCACCCCCCTAATAGTGTTATACACAGCACCCCCCCTAATAGTTTAATACACAGCACCTCCCTAATAGTGTTATACACAGCACCCCCCTAATAGTGTTATACACAGCACCCCGCTAATAGTGTTATACACAGCACCCCCCTAATAGTTTAATACACAGCACCCCCCCTGATAGTGTTATACACAGCACCCCCCCTAATAGTTTAATACACAGCACCCCCCTAATAGTGTTATACACAGCACCCCCCTAATAGTTTAATACACAGCACCCCCCTAATAGTGTTCTACACAGCACCCTCTAATAGTTTAATACACATCACCCCCCTAATAGTTTAATACACAGCACCCCCCTAATAGTGTTATACACAGCACCCCCCTAATAGTTTAATACACAGCACCCCCCTAATAGTGTTATACACAGCACCCCCCTAATAGTTTAATGCACAGCACCCTCCTAATAGTTTAATGCACAGCACCCCCCCTAATAGTTTAATGCACAGAACCCCCCTAATAGTGTTATCCACAGCACCCCCTAATAGTTTAATGCACAGCACCCCCCTAATAGTGTTATACACAGCACCCCCCTAATAGTGTTATACACAGCACCTCCCTAATAGTTTAATACACAGCACCCCCCTAATAGCTTAATACACAGCAACCCCTAATAGTTTAATACACAGCACCCCCCAATAGTGTTATACACAGCACCCCTCTAATAGTTTAATACGCAGCACCCCCCTAATAGTGTTATACACAGCACCCCCTAATAGTGTTATACACAGCACCCCCCTAATAGTGTTATACACAGCACCCCCTAATAGTTTAATACACAGCACCCCCTAATAGTGTTATACACAGCACCCCCCCTAATAGTGTTATACACAGCACCCCCCTAATAGTTTAATACACAGCACCCCCCTAATAGTGTTATACACAGCACCCCCCTAATAGTTTAATACACAGCACCCCCCTAATAGTGTTATACACAGCACCCCCCTAATAGTGTTATACACAGCACCCCCCAAATAGTTTAATACACAGCACCCCCCTAATAGTGTTATACACAGCACCCCCCTAATAGTGTTATACACAGCACCCCCCTAATAGTGTTATACACAGCACCCCCCTAATAGTTTAATACACAGCACCCCCCTAATAGTTTAATACACAGCACCCCCTAATAGTGTTATACACAGCACCCCCCTAATAGTTTAATACACAGCACCCCCTAATAGTTTAATACACAGCACCCCCCTAATAGTGTTATACACAGCACCCCCCTAATAGTGTTCTACACAGCACCCTCTAATAGTTTAATACACAGCACCCCCCTAATAGTGTTATACACAGCACCCCCCTAATAGTTTAATACACAGCACCCCCTAATAGTTTAATACACAGCACCCCCCTAATAGTTTAATACACAGCACCCCCCTAATAGTGTTATACACAGCACCCCCCTAATAGTGTAATACACAGCACCCCCCTAATAGTGTTATACACAGCACCCACCTAATAGTGTTATACACAGCACCCCCCTTATAGTTTAATACACAGCACCCCCCTAATAGTGTTATACACAGCACCCCCCTAATAGTTTAATACACAGCACCCCCCTAATAGTGTTATACACAGCACCCCCCTAATAGTGTTATACACAGCACCCCCCTAATAGTTTAATACACAGCACCCCCCTAATAGTTTAATACACAGCACCCCCCTAATAGCTTAATACACAGCACCCCCTAATAGTTTAATACACAGCAACCCCCAATAGTGTTATACACAGCACCCCTCTAATAGTTTAATACACAGCACCCCCCTAATAGCTTAATACACAGCACCCCCTAATAGTTTAATACACAGCACCCCCCTAATAGTGTTATACACAGCACCCCCCTAATAGTGTTCTACACAGCACCCTCTTATAGTTTAATACACAACACCCCCTAATAGTGTTATACACAGCACCCCCCTAATAGTTTAATACACAGCACCCCCTAATAGTTTAATACACAGCACCCCCCTAATAGTTTAATAGACAGCACCCCCCTAATAGTTTAATAGACAGCAACCCCCTAATAGTTTAATAGACAGCACACCCCTAATAGTGTTATACACAGCACCCCTCTAATAGTTTAATACACAGCACCCCCCTAATAGTGTAATACACAGCACCCCCCCTAATAGTGTTATACACAGCACCCCCCTAATAGTTTAATAAACAGCATCCCCCTAATAGTTTAATACACAGCACCCCCTAAAAGTGTTATACACAGCACCCCCCTAATAGTTTAATACACAGCACCCCCCTAATAGTGTTATACACAGCACCCCCCTAATAGTTTAATGCACAGCACCCTCCTAATAGTTTAATGCACAGCACCCCCCTAATAGTTTAATGCACAGCACCCCCCTAATAGTGTTATGCACAGCACCCCCCTAATAGTTTAATGCACAGCACCCCCCTAATAGTGTTATACACAGCACCCCCCTAATAGTGTTATACACAGAACCCCCCTAATAGTTCAATACACAGCACCCCCCTAATAGCTTAATACACAGCACCCCCTAATAGTTTAATACACAGCACCCCCCTAATAGTTTAATACACAGCACCCCCCTAATAGCTTAATACACAGCACCCCCTAATAGTTTAATACACAGCACCCCCCAATAGTGTTATACACAGCACCCCTCTAATATTTTAATACACAGCACCCCCCTAATAGTGTTATACACAGCACCCCCCTAATAGTGTTATACACAGCACCCCCTAATAGTTTAATACACAGCACCCCCTAATAGTGTTATACACAGCACCCCCCTAATAGTGTTATACACAGCACCCCCCTAATAGTTTAATACACAGCACCCCCCTAATAGTGTTATACACAGCACCCCCCTAATAGTTTAATACACAGCACCCCCCTAATAGTGTTATACACAGCACCCCCCTAATAGTGTTATACACAGCACCCCCCTAATAGTTTAATACACAGCACCCCCCTAATAGTGTTATACACAGCACCCCCCTAATAGTGTTATACACAGCACCCCCCTAATAGTGTTATACACAGCACCCCCCCTAATAGTTTAATACACAGCACCCCCCTAATAGTGTTATACACAGCACCCCCCTAATAGTTTAATACACAGCACCCCCCTAATAGTGTTATACACAGCACCCCCCTAATAGTTTAATACACAGCATCCCCTAATAGTTTAATACACAGCACCCCCCTAATAGTGTTATACACAGCACCCCCCTAATAGTGTTCTACACAGCACCCTCTAATAGTTTAATACACAGCACCCCCTAATAGTGTTATACACAGCACCCCCCTAATAGTTTAATACACAGCACCCCCTAATAGTTTAATACACAGCACCCCCCTAATAGTTTAATACACAGCACCCTCTAATAGTGTTATACACAGCACCCCCCTAATAGTTTAATACACAGCACCCCCCTATTAGTGTTATACACAGCACCCCCCTAATAGTTTAATACACAGCACCCCTAATAGTTTAATACATCACCCCCCTAATAGTTTAATACACTGCACCCCCTAATAGTGTTATACACAGCACCCCCCTAATAGTTTAATACACAGCACCCCCCTAATAGTGTTATACACAGCACCCCCCTAATAGTTTAATGCACAGCACCCTCCTAATAGTTTAATGCACAGCACCCCCCTAATAGTTTAATGCACAGAACCCCCCTAATAGTGTTATGCACAGCACCCCCTAATAGTTTAATGCACAGCACCCCCCTAATAGTGTTATACACAGCACCCCCCTAATAGTGTTATACACAGCACCTCCCTAATAGTTTAATACACAGCACCCCCCTAATAGCTTAATACACAGCAACCCCTAATAGTTTAATACACAGCACCCCCCTAATAGTTTAATACACAGCACCCCCCTAATAGCTTAATACACAGCACCCCCTAATAGTTTAATACACAGCACCCCCCAATAGTGTTATACACAGCACCCCTCTAATAGTTTAATACGCAGCACCCCCCTAATAGTGTTATACACAGCACCCCCTAATAGTGTTATACACAGCACCCCCCTAATAGTTTAATACACAGCACCCCCTAATAGTTTAATACATCACCCCCCTAATAGTTTAATACACAGCACCCCCTAATAGTGTTATACACAGCACCCCCCTAATAGTTTAATACACAGCACCCCCCTAATAGTGTTATACACAGCACCCCCCTAATAGTTTAATGCACAGCACCCTCCTAATAGTTTAATGCACGGCACCCCCCTAATAGTTTAATGCACAGAACCCCCCTAATAGTGTTATCCACAGCACCCCCTAATAGTTTAATGCACAGCACCCCCCTAATAGTGTTATACACAGCACCCCCCTAATAGTGTTATACACAGCACCTCCCTAATAGTTTAATACACAGCACCCCCCTAATAGCTTAATACACAGCAACCCCTAATAGTTTAATACACAGCACCCCCCTAATAGTTTAATACACAGCACCCCCCTAATAGCTTAATACACAGCACCCCCTATTAGTTTAATACACAGCACCCCCCAATAGTGTTATACACAGCACCCCTCTAATAGTTTAATACGCAGCACCCCCCTAATAGTGTTATACACAGCACCCCCTAATAGTGTTATACACAGCACCCCCCTAATAGTGTTATACACAGCACCCCCTAATAGTTTAATACACAGCACCCCCTAATAGTGTTATACACAGCACCCCCCTAATAGTGTTATACACAGCACCCCCCTAATAGTTTAATACACAGCACCCCCCTAATAGTGTTATACACAGCACCCCCCTAATAGTTTAATACACAGCACCCCCCTAATAGTGTTATACACAGCACCCCCCTAATAGTGTTATACACAGCACCCCCCAAATAGTTTAATACACAGCACCCCCCTAATAGTGTTATACACATCACCCCCCTAATAGTGTTATACACAGCACCCCCCTAATAGTGTTATACACAGCACCCCCCTAATAGTTTAATACACAGCACCCCCCTAATAGTGTTATACACAGCACCCCCCTAATAGTTTAATACACAGCACCCCCTAATAGTGTTATACACAGCACCCCCCTAATAGTTTAATACACAGCACCCCCTAATAGTTTAATACACAGCACCCCCCTAATAGTGTTATACACAGCACCCCCCTAATAGTGTTCTACACAGCACCCTCTAATAGTTTAATACACAGCACCCCCCTAATAGTGTTATACACAGCACCCCCCTAATAGTTTAATACACAGCACCCCCTAATAGTTTAATACACAGCACCCCCCTAATAGTTTAATACACAGCACCCCCCTAATAGTGTTATACACAGCACCCCCCTAATAGTGTAATACACAGCACCCCCCTAATAGTGTTATACACAGCACCCACCTAATAGTGTTCTACACAGCACCCTCTAATAGTTTAATACACAGCACCCCCCTAATAGTGTTATACACAGCACCCCCCTAATAGTTTAATACACAGCACCCCCTAATAGTTTAATACACAGCACCCCCCTAATAGTTTAATACACAGCACCCCCCTAATAGCTTAATACACAGCAACCCCTAATAGTTTAATACACAGCACCCCCCTAATAGTTTAATACACAGCACCCTCCTAATAGCTTAATACACAGCACCCCCTATTAGTTTAATACACAGCACCCCCCAATAGTGTTATACACAGCACCCCTCTAATAGTTTAATACGCAGCACCCCCCTAATAGTGTTATACACAGCACCCCCTAATAGTGTTATACACAGCACCCCCCTAATAGTGTTATACACAGCACCCCCTAATAGTTTAATACACAGCACCCCCTAATAGTGTTATACACAGCACCCCCCTAATAGTGTTATACACAGCACCCCCCTAATAGTTTAATACACAGCACCCCCCTAATAGTGTTATACACAGCACCCCCCTAATAGTTTAATACACAGCACCCCCCTAATAGTGTTATACACAGCACCCCCCTAATAGTGTTATACACAGCACCCCCCAAATAGTTTACTACACAGCACCCCCCTAATAGTGTTATACACATCACCATCCTAATAGTGTTATACACAGCACCCCCCTAATAGTGTTATACACAGCACCCCCCTAATAGTTTAATACACAGCACCCCCCTAATAGTGTTATACACAGCACCCCCCTAATAGTTTAATACACAGCACCCCCTAATAGTGTTATACACAGCACCCCCCTAATAGTTTAATACACAGCACCCCCTAATAGTTTAATACACAGCACCCCCCTAATAGTGTTATACACAGCACCCCCCTAATAGTGTTCTACACAGCACCCTCTAATAGTTTAATACACAGCACCCCCCTAATAGTGTTATACACAGCACCCCCCTAATAGTTTAATACACAGCACCCCCTAATAGTTTAATACACAGCACCCCCCTAATAGTTTAATACACAGCACCCCCCTAATAGTGTTATACACAGCACCCCCCTAATAGTTTAATACACAGCACCCCCCTAATAGTGTTATACACAGCACCCCCCTAATAGTGTTATACGCAGCACCCCCCTAATAGTTTAATACACAGCACCCCCCTAATAGTGTTATACACAGCACCCCCCTAATAGTGTTATACACAGCACCCCCCTAATAGTGTTATACACAGCACCCCCCCTAATAGTTTAATACACAGCACCCCCCTAATAGTGTTATACACAGCACCCCCCTAATAGTTTAATACACAGCACCCCCCTAATAGTGTTATACACAGCACCCCCCTAATAGTGTTATACACAGCACCCCCCTAATAGTTTAATACACAGCACCCCCCTAATAGTGTTATACACAGCATCCCCCTAATAGTTTAATACACAGCACCCCCTAAAAGTGTTATACACAGCACCCCCCTAATAGTTTAATACACAGCACCCCCCTAATAGTGTTATACACAGCACCCCCCTAATAGTTTAATGCACAGCACCCTCCTAATAGTTTAATGCGCAGCACCCCCCTAATAGTGTTATGCACAGCACCCCCCTAATAGTTTAATGCACAGCACCCCCCTAATAGTGTTATACACAGCACCCCCCTAATAGTATTATACACAGAACCCCCCTAATAGTTCAATACACAGCACCCCCCTAATAGCTTAATACACAGCACCCCCTAATAGTTTAATACACAGCACCCCCCTAATAGTTTAATACACAGCACCCCCCTAATAGCTTAATACACAGCACCCCCTAATAGTTTAATACACAGCACCCCCCAATAGTGTTATACACAGCACCCCTCTAATAGTTTAATACACAGCACCCCCCTAATAGTGTTATACACAGCACCCCCTAATAGTGTTATACACAGCACCCCCCTAATAGTGTTATACACAGCACCCCCTAATAGTTTAATACACAGCACCCCCTAATAGTGTTATACACAGCACCCCCCTAATAGTGTTATACACAGCACCCCCCTAATAGTTTAATACACAGCACCCCCCTAATAGTGTTATACACAGCACCCCCCTAATAGTTTAATACACAGCACACCCCTAATAGTGTTATACACAGCACCCCCCTAATAGTGTTATACGCAGCACCCCCCTAATAGTTTAATACACAGCACCCCCCTAATAGTGTTATACACAGCACCCCCCTAATAGTGTTATACACAGCACCCCCCTAATAGTGTTATACACAGCACCCCCCCTAATAGTTTAATACACAGCACCCCCCTAATAGTGTTATACACAGCACCCCCCTAATAGTTTAATACACAGCACCCTCCTAATAGTGTTATACACAGCACCCCCCTAATAGTTTAATACACAGCATCCCCTAATAGTTTAATACACAGCACCCCCCTAATAGTGTTATACACAGCACCCCCCTAATAGTGTTCTACACAGCACCCTCTAATAGTGTTATACACAGCACCCCCCTAATAGTGTTATACACAGCACCCCCCTAATAGTGTTATACACAGCACCCCCCTAATAGTGTTATACACAGCACCCCCCTAATAGTTTAATACACAGCACCCCCCTAATAGCTTAATACACAGCACCCCCTAATAGTTTAATACACAGCACCCCCCTAATAGTTTAATACACAGCACCCCCCTAATAGCTTAATACACAGCACCCCCTAATAGTTTAATACACAGCACCCCCTAATAGTTTAATACACAGCACCCCCCTAATAGTTTAATACACAGCACCCTCTAATAGTGTTATACACAGCACCCCCCTAATAGTTTAATACACAGCACCCCCCTATTAGTGTTATACACAGCACCCCCCTAATAGTTTAATACACAGCACCCCCTAATAGTTTAATACATCACCCCCCTAATAGTTTAATACACAGCACCCCCTAATAGTTTAATACACAGCACCCCCCTAATAGTGTTATACACAGCACCCCCCTAATAGTTTAATGCACAGCACCCTCCTAATAGTTTAATGCACAGCACCCCCCTAATAGTTTAATGCACAGAACCCCCCTAATAGTGTTATGCACAGCACCCCCTAATAGTTTAATGCACAGCACCCCCCTAATAGTGTTATACACAGCACCCCCCTAATAGTGTTATACACAGCACCTCCCTAATAGTTTAATACACAGCACCCCCCTAATAGCTTAATACACAGCAACCCCTAATAGTTTAATACACAGCACCCCCCTAATAGTTTAATACACAGCACCCCCCTAATAGCTTAATACACAGCACCCCCTAATAGTTTAATACACAGCACCCCCCAATAGTGTTATACACAGCACCCCTCTAATAGTTTAATACGCAGCACCCCCCTAATAGTGTTATACACAGCACCCCCTAATAGTGTTATACACAGCACCCCCCTAATAGTGTTATACACAGCACCCCCTAATAGTTTAATACACAGCACCCCCTAATAGTGTTATACACAGCACCCCCCTAATAGTGTTATACACAGCACCCCCCTAATAGTTTAATACACAGCACCCCCCTAATAGTGTAATACACAGCACCCCCCCTAATAGTGTTATACACAGCACCCCCCTAATAGTTTAATAAACAGCATCCCCCTAATAGTTTAATACACAGCACCCCCTAAAAGTGTTATACACAGCACCCCCCTAATAGTTTAATACACAGCACCCCCCTAATAGTGTTATACACAGCACCCCCCTAATAGTTTAATGCACAGCACCCTCCTAATAGTTTAATGCACAGCACCCCCCTAATAGTTTAATGCACAGCAACCCCCTAATAGTGTTATGCACAGCACCCCCCTAATAGTTTAATGCACAGCATCCCCCTAATAGTGTTATACACAGCACCCCCCTAATAGTGTTATACACAGAACCCCCCTAATAGTTCAATACACAGCACCCTCCTAATAGCTTAATACACAGCACCCCCTAATAGTTTAATACACAGCACCCCCCTAATAGTTTAATACACAGCACCCCCCTAATAGCTTAATACACAGCACCCCCTAATAGTTTAATACACAGCACCCCCCAATAGTGTTATACACAGCACCCCTCTAATAGTTTAATACACAGCACCCCCCTAATAGTGTTATACACAGCACCCCCTAATAGTGTTATACACAGCACCCCCCTAATAGTGTTATACACAGCACCCCCTAATAGTTTAATACACAGCACCCCCTAATAGTGTTATACACAGCACCCCCCTAATAGTGTTATACACAGCACCCCCCTAATAGTTTAATACACAGCACCCCCCTAATAGTGTTATACACAGCACCCCCCTAATAGTTTAATACACAGCACCCCCCTAATAGTGTTATACACAGCACCCCCCTAATAGTGTTATACACAGCACCCCCCTAATAGTTTAATACACAGCACCTCCCTAATAGTGTTATACACAGCACCCCCCTAATAGTGTTATACACAGCACCCCCCCTAATAGTTTAATACACAGCACCCCCCTAATAGTGTTATACACAGCACCCCCCTAATAGTTTAATACACAGCACCCCCCTAATAGTGTTATACACAGCACCCCCCTAATAGTTTAATACACAGCATCCCCTAATAGTTTAATACACAGCACCCCCCTAATAGTGTTATACACAGCACCCCCCTAATAGTGTTCTACACAGCACCCTCTAATAGTGTTATACACAGCACCCCCCTAATAGTGTTATACACAGCACCCCCCTAATAGTGTTATACACAGCACCCCCCTAATAGTGTTATACACAGCACCCCCCTAATAGTTTAATACACAGCACCCCCCTAATAGCTTAATACACAGCACCCCCTAATAGTTTAATACACAGCACCCCCCTAATAGTTTAATACACAGCACCCCCCTAATAGCTTAATACACAGCACCCCCTAATAGTTTAATACACAGCACCCCCTAATAGTTTAATACACAGCACCCCCCTAATAGTTTAATACACAGCACCCTCTAATAGTGTTATACACAGCACCCCCCTAATAGTTTAATACACAGCACCCCCCTATTAGTGTTATACACAGCACCCCCCTAATAGTTTAATACACAGCACCCCCTAATAGTTTAATACATCACCCCCCTAATAGTTTAATACACAGCACCCCCTAATAGTGTTATACACAGCACCCCCCTAATAGTTTAATACACAGCACCCCCCTAATAGTGTTATACACAGCACCCCCCTAATAGTTTAATGCACAGCACCCTCCTAATAGTTTAATGCACAGCACCCCCCTAATAGTTTAATGCACAGAACCCCCCTAATAGTGTTATGCACAGCACCCCCTAATAGTTTAATGCACAGCACCCCCCTAATAGTGTTATACACAGCACCCCCCTAATAGTGTTATACACAGCACCTCCCTAATAGTTTAATACACAGCACCCCCCTAATAGCTTAATACACAGCAACCCCTAATAGTTTAATACACAGCACCCCCCTAATAGTTTAATACACAGCACCCCCCTAATAGCTTAATACACAGCACCCCCTAATAGTTTAATACACAGCACCCCCCAATAGTGTTATACACAGCACCCCTCTAATAGTTTAATACGCAGCACCCCCCTAATAGTGTTATACACAGCACCCCCTAATAGTGTTATACACAGCACCCCCCTAATAGTGTTATACACAGCACCCCCTAATAGTTTAATACACAGCACCCCCTAATAGTGTTATACACAGCACCCCCCTAATAGTGTTATACACAGCACCCCCCTAATAGTTTAATACACAGCACCCCCCTAATAGTGTAATACACAGCACCCCCCCTAATAGTGTTATACACAGCACCCCCCTAATAGTTTAATAAACAGCATCCCCCTAATAGTTTAATACACAGCACCCCCTAAAAGTGTTATACACAGCACCCCCCTAATAGTTTAATACACAGCACCCCCCTAATAGTGTTATACACAGCACCCCCCTAATAGTTTAATGCACAGCACCCTCCTAATAGTTTAATGCACAGCACCCCCCTAATAGTTTAATGCACAGCAACCCCCTAATAGTGTTATGCACAGCACCCCCCTAATAGTTTAATGCACAGCATCCCCCTAATAGTGTTATACACAGCACCCCCCTAATAGTGTTATACACAGAACCCCCCTAATAGTTCAATACACAGCACCCTCCTAATAGCTTAATACACAGCACCCATAATAGTTTAATACACAGCACCCCCCTAATAGTTTAATACACAGCACCCCCCTAATAGCTTAATACACAGCACCCCCTAATAGTTTAATACACAGCACCCCCCAATAGTGTTATACACAGCACCCCTCTAATAGTTTAATACACAGCACCCCCCTAATAGTGTTATACACAGCACCCCCTAATAGTGTTATACACAGCACCCCCCTAATAGTGTTATACACAGCACCCCCTAATAGTTTAATACACAGCACCCCCTAATAGTGTTATACACAGCACCCCCCTAATAGTGTTATACACAGCACCCCCTAATAGTTTAATACACAGCACCCCCTAATAGTGTTATACACAGCACCCCCCTAATAGTGTTATACACAGCACCCCCCTAATAGTTTAATACACAGCACCCCCCTAATAGTGTTATACACAGCACCCCCCTAATAGTTTAATACACAGCACCCCCCCTAATAGTGTTATACACAGCACCCCCCTAATAGTGTTATACACAGCACCCCCCTAATAGTTTAATACACAGCACCTCCCTAATAGTGTTATACACAGCACCCCCCTAATAGTGTTATACACAGCACCCCGCTAATAGTGTTATACACAGCACCCCCCTAATAGTTTAATACACAGCACCCCCTGATAGTGTTATACACAGCACCCCCCTAATAGTTTAATACACAGCACACCCCCCTAATAGTGTTATACACAGCACCCCCCTAATAGTTTAATACACAGCACCCCCCTAATAGTGTTCTACACAGCACCCTCTAATAGTTTAATACACATCACCCCCCTAATAGTTTAATACACAGCACCCCTAATAGTGTTATACACAGCACCCCCTAATAGTTTAATACACAGCACCCCCCTAATAGTGTTATACACAGCACACCTCCCTAATAGTTTAATGCACAGCACCCTCCTAATAGTTTAATGCACAGCACCCCCCTAATAGTTTAATGCACAGAACCCCCCTAATAGTGTTATCCACAGCACCCCCTAATAGTTTAATGCACAGCACCCCCCTAATAGTGTTATACACAGCACCCCCCTAATAGTGTTATACACAGCACCTCCCTAATAGTTTAATACACAGCACCCCACCTAATAGCTTAATACACAGCAACCCCTAATAGTTTAATACACAGCACCCCCAATAGTGTATACACAGCACCCTCTAATAGTTTAATACGCAGCACACCCCCTAATAGTGTTATACACAGCACCCCCTAATAGTGTTATACACAGCACCCCCTAATAGTGTTATACACAGCACCCCCTAATAGTTTAATACACAGCACCCCCTAATAGTGTTATACACAGCACCCCCCTAATAGTGTTATACACAGCACCCCCCTAATAGTTTAATACACAGCACCCCCCTAATAGTGTTATACACAGCACCCCCCTAATAGTTTAATACACAGCACCCCCCTAATAGTGTTATACACAGCACCCCCCTAATAGTGTTATACACAGCACCCCCAAATAGTTTAATACACAGCACCCCCCTAATAGTGTTATACACAGCACCCCCCTAATAGTGTTATACACAGCACCCCCCTAATAGTGTTATACACAGCACCCCCCTAATAGTTTTAATACACAGCACCCCCCTAATAGTTTAATACACAGCACCCCCTAATAGTGTTATACACAGCACCCCCCTAATAGTTTAATACACAGCACCCCCTAATAGTTTAATACACAGCACCCCCCTAATAGTGTTATACACAGCACCCCCCTAATAGTGTTCTACACAGCACCCTCTAATAGTTTAATACACAGCACCCCCCCTAATAGTGTTATACACAGCACCCCCCTAATAGTTTAATACACAGCACCCCCTAATAGTTTAATACACAGCACCCCCCTAATAGTTTAATACACAGCACCCCCCTAATTAGTGTTATACACAGCACCCCCTAATAGTGTAATACACAGCACCCCCCTAATAGTGTTATACACAGCACCCCCTAATAGTTTATACACAGCACCCCCTAGTTTATACACAGCACCCCCTAATAGTATACACACCCCCCTTATCTAGTTTAATACACAGCACCCCCCTAATAGTGTTATACACAGCACCCCCCTAATAGTTTAATACACAGCACCCCCCTAATAGTGTTATACACAGCACCCCCCTAATAGTGTTATACACAGCACCCCCCTAATAGTTTAATACACAGCACCCCCCTAATAGTTTAATACACAGCACCCCCCTAATAGCTTAATACACAGCACCCCCTAATAGTTTAATACACAGCAACCCCCAATAGTGTTATACACAGCACCCCTCTAATAGTTTAATACACAGCACCCCCCTAATAGCTTAATACACAGCACCCCCTAATAGTTTAATACACAGCACCCCCCTAATAGTGTTATACACAGCACCCCCCCTAATAGTGTTCTACACAGCACCCTCTTATAGTTTAATACACAACACCCCCTAATAGTGTTATACACAGCACCCCCCTAATAGTTTAATACACAGCACCCCCTAATAGTTTAATACACAGCACCCCCCTAATAGTTTAATAGACAGCACCCCCCTAATAGTTTAATAGACAGCAACCCCCTAATAGTTTAATAGACAGCACACCCCTAATAGTGTTATACACAGCACCCCTCTAATAGTTTAATACACAGCACCCCCTAATAGTGTAATACACAGCACCCCCCCTAATAGTGTTATACACAGCACCCCCCTAATAGTTTAATAAACAGCATCCCCCTAATAGTTTAATACACAGCACCCCCTAAAAGTGTTATACACAGCACCCCCCTAATAGTTTAATACACAGCACCCCCCTAATAGTGTTATACACAGCACCCCCCCTAATAGTTTAATGCACAGCACCCTCCTAATAGTTTAATGCACAGCACCCCCCTAATAGTTTAATGCACAGCACCCCCCTAATAGTGTTATGCACAGCACCCCCCTAATAGTTTAATGCACAGCACCCCCCTAATAGTGTTATACACAGCACCCCCCTAATAGTGTTATACACAGAACCCCCCTAATAGTTCAATACACAGCACCCCCCTAATAGCTTAATACACAGCACCCCCTAATAGTTTAATACACAGCACCCCCCTAATAGTTTAATACACAGCACCCCCCTAATAGCTTAATACACAGCACCCCCTAATAGTTTAATACACAGCACCCCCCAATAGTGTTATACACAGCACCCCTCTAATATTTTAATACACAGCACCCCCCTAATAGTGTTATACACAGCACCCCCCTAATAGTGTTATACACAGCACCCCCTAATAGTTTAATACACAGCACCCCCTAATAGTGTTATACACAGCACCCCCCTAATAGTGTTATACACAGCACCCCCCTAATAGTTTAATACACAGCACCCCCCTAATAGTGTTATACACAGCACCCCCCTAATAGTTTAATACACAGCACCCCCCTAATAGTGTTATACACAGCACCCCCCTAATAGTGTTATACACAGCACCCCCCTAATAGTTTAATACACAGCACCCCCCTAATAGTGTTATACACAGCACCCCCCTAATAGTGTTATACACAGCACCCCCCTAATAGTGTTATACACAGCACCCCCCCTAATAGTTTAATACACAGCACCCCCCTAATAGTGTTATACACAGCACCCCCCTAATAGTTTAATACACAGCACCCCCCTAATAGTGTTATACACAGCACCCCCCTAATAGTTTAATACACAGCATCCCCTAATAGTTTAATACACAGCACCCCCCTAATAGTGTTATACACAGCACCCCCCTAATAGTGTTCTACACAGCACCCTCTAATAGTTTAATACACAGCACCCCCTAATAGTGTTATACACAGCACCCCCCTAATAGTTTAATACACAGCACCCCCTAATAGTTTAATACACAGCACCCCCCTAATAGTTTAATACACAGCACCCTCTAATAGTGTTATACACAGCACCCCCCTAATAGTTTAATACACAGCACCCCCCTATTAGTGTTATACACAGCACCCCCCTAATAGTTTAATACACAGCACCCCTAATAGTTTAATACATCACCCCCCTAATAGTTTAATACACTGCACCCCCTAATAGTGTTATACACAGCACCCCCCTAATAGTTTAATACACAGCACCCCCCTAATAGTGTTATACACAGCACCCCCCTAATAGTTTAATGCACAGCACCCTCCTAATAGTTTAATGCACAGCACCCCCCTAATAGTTTAATGCACAGAACCCCCCTAATAGTGTTATGCACAGCACCCCCTAATAGTTTAATGCACAGCACCCCCCTAATAGTGTTATACACAGCACCCCCCTAATAGTGTTATACACAGCACCTCCCTAATAGTTTAATACACAGCACCCCCCTAATAGCTTAATACACAGCAACCCCTAATAGTTTAATACACAGCACCCCCCTAATAGTTTAATACACAGCACCCCCCTAATAGCTTAATACACAGCACCCCCTAATAGTTTAATACACAGCACCCCCCAATAGTGTTATACACAGCACCCCTCTAATAGTTTAATACGCAGCACCCCCCTAATAGTGTTATACACAGCACCCCCTAATAGTGTTATACACAGCACCCCCCTAATAGTTTAATACACAGCACCCCCTAATAGTTTAATACATCACCCCCCTAATAGTTTAATACACAGCACCCCCTAATAGTGTTATACACAGCACCCCCCTAATAGTTTAATACACAGCACCCCCCTAATAGTGTTATACACAGCACCCCCCTAATAGTTTAATGCACAGCACCCTCCTAATAGTTTAATGCACGGCACCCCCCTAATAGTTTAATGCACAGAACCCCCCTAATAGTGTTATCCACAGCACCCCCTAATAGTTTAATGCACAGCACCCCCCTAATAGTGTTATACACAGCACCCCCCTAATAGTGTTATACACAGCACCTCCCTAATAGTTTAATACACAGCACCCCCCTAATAGCTTAATACACAGCAACCCCTAATAGTTTAATACACAGCACCCCCCTAATAGTTTAATACACAGCACCCCCCTAATAGCTTAATACACAGCACCCCCTATTAGTTTAATACACAGCACCCCCCAATAGTGTTATACACAGCACCCCTCTAATAGTTTAATACGCAGCACCCCCCTAATAGGTGTTATACACAGCACCCCCTAATAGTGTTATACACAGCACCCCCCTAATAGTGTTATACACAGCACCCCCTAATAGTTTAATACACAGCACCCCCTAATAGTGTTATACACAGCACCCCCCTAATAGTTTAATACACAGCACCCCCCTAATAGTGTTATACACAGCACCCCCCTAATAGTGTTATACACAGCACCCCCCAAATAGTTTAATACACAGCACCCCCCTAATAGTGTTATACACATCACCCCCCTAATAGTGTTATACACAGCACCCCCCTAATAGTGTTATACACAGCACCCCCCTAATAGTTTAATACACAGCACCCCCCTAATAGTGTTATACACAGCACCCCCCTAATAGTTTAATACACAGCACCCCCTAATAGTGTTATACACAGCACCCCCCTAATAGTTTAATACACAGCACCCCCTAATAGTTTAATACACAGCACCCCCCTAATAGTGTTATACACAGCACCCCCCTAATAGTTTAATACACAGCACCCCCTAATAGTTTAATACACAGCACCCCCCTAATAGTTTAATACACAGCACCCCCCTAATAGTGTTATACACAGCACCCCCCTAATAGTGTAATACACAGCACCCCCCTAATAGTGTTATACACAGCACCCACCTAATAGTGTTCTACACAGCACCCTCTAATAGTTTAATACACAGCACCCCCCTAATAGTGTTATACACAGCACCCCCCTAATAGTTTAATACACAGCACCCCCTAATAGTTTAATACACAGCACCCCCCTAATAGTTTAATACACAGCACCCCCCTAATAGCTTAATACACAGCAACCCCTAATAGTTTAATACACAGCACCCCCCTAATAGTTTAATACACAGCACCCTCCTAATAGCTTAATACACAGCACCCCCTATTAGTTTAATACACAGCACCCCCCAATAGTGTTATACACAGCACCCCTCTAATAGTTTAATACGCAGCACCCCCCTAATAGTGTTATACACAGCACCCCCTAATAGTGTTATACACAGCACCCCCCTAATAGTGTTATACACAGCACCCCCTAATAGTTTAATACACAGCACCCCCTAATAGTGTTATACACAGCACCCCCCTAATAGTGTTATACACAGCACCCCCCTAATAGTTTAATACACAGCACCCCCCTAATAGTGTTATACACAGCACCCCCCCTAATAGTTTAATACACAGCACCCCCCTAATAGTGTTATACACAGCACCCCCCTAATAGTGTTATACACAGCACCCCCCAAATAGTTTAATACACAGCACCCCCCTAATAGTGTTATACACATCACCATCCTAATAGTGTTATACACAGCACCCCCCTAATAGTGTTATACACAGCACCCCCCTAATAGTTTAATACACAGCACCCCCCTAATAGTGTTATACACAGCACCCCCCTAATAGTTTAATACACAGCACCCCCTAATAGTGTTATACACAGCACCCCCCTAATAGTTTAATACACAGCACCCCCTAATAGTTTAATACACAGCACCCCCCTAATAGTGTTATACACAGCACCCCCCTAATAGTGTTCTACACAGCACCCTCTAATAGTTTAATACACAGCACCCCCCTAATAGTGTTATACACAGCACCCCCCTAATAGTTTAATACACAGCACCCCCTAATAGTTTAATACACAGCACCCCCCTAATAGTTTAATACACAGCACCCCCCTAATAGTGTTATACACAGCACCCCCCTAATAGTTTAATACACAGCACCCCCCTAATAGTGTTATACACAGCACCCCCCTAATAGTGTTATACGCAGCACCCCCCTAATAGTTTAATACACAGCACCCCCCTAATAGTGTTATACACAGCACCCCCCTAATAGTGTTATACACAGCACCCCCCTAATAGTGTTATACACAGCACCCCCCCTAATAGTTTAATACACAGCACCCCCCTAATAGTGTTATACACAGCACCCCCCTAATAGTTTAATACACAGCACCCCCCTAATAGTGTTATACACAGCACCCCCCTAATAGTGTTATACACAGCACCCCCCTAATAGTTTAATACACAGCACCCCCCTAATAGTGTTATACACAGCATCCCCCTAATAGTTTAATACACAGCACCCCCTAAAAGTGTTATACACAGCACCCCCCTAATAGTTTAATACACAGCACCCCCCTAATAGTGTTATACACAGCACCCCCCTAATAGTTTAATGCACAGCACCCTCCTAATAGTTTAATGCGCAGCACCCCCCTAATAGTTTAATGCACAGCACCCCCCTAATAGTGTTATGCACAGCACCCCCCTAATAGTTTAATGCACAGCACCCCCCTAATAGTGTTATACACAGCACCCCCCTAATAGTGTTATACACAGAACCCCCCTAATAGTTCAATACACAGCACCCCCCTAATAGCTTAATACACAGCACCCCCTAATAGTTTAATACACAGCACCCCCCTAATAGTTTAATACACAGCACCCCCCCTAATAGCTTAATACACAGCACCCCCTAATAGTTTAATACACAGCACCCCCCAATAGTGTTATACACAGCACCCCTCTAATAGTTTAATACACAGCACCCCCCTAATAGTGTTATACACAGCACCCCCTAATAGTGTTATACACAGCACCCCCCTAATAGTGTTATACACAGCACCCCCTAATAGTTTAATACACAGCACCCCCTAATAGTGTTATACACAGCACCCCCCTAATAGTGTTATACACAGCACCCCCCTAATAGTTTAATACACAGCACCCCCCTAATAGTGTTATACACAGCACCCCCCTAATAGTTTAATACACAGCACCCCCCTAATAGTGTTATACACAGCACCCCCCTAATAGTGTTATACGCAGCACCCCCCTAATAGTTTAATACACAGCACCCCCCTAATAGTGTTATACACAGCACCCCCCTAATAGTGTTATACACAGCACCCCCCTAATAGTGTTATACACAGCACCCCCCCTAATAGTTTAATACACAGCACCCCCCTAATAGTGTTATACACAGCACCCCCCTAATAGTTTAATACACAGCACCCCCCTAATAGTGTTATACACAGCACCCCCCTAATAGTTTAATACACAGCATCCCCTAATAGTTTAATACACAGCACCCCCCTAATAGTGTTATACACAGCACCCCCCTAATAGTGTTCTACACAGCACCCTCTAATAGTGTTATACACAGCACCCCCCTAATAGTGTTATACACAGCACCCCCCTAATAGTGTTATACACAGCACCCCCCTAATAGTGTTATACACAGCACCCCCCTAATAGTTTAATACACAGCACCCCCCTAATAGCTTAATACACAGCACCCCCTAATAGTTTAATACACAGCACCCCCCTAATAGTTTAATACACAGCACCCCCCTAATAGCTTAATACACAGCACCCCCTAATAGTTTAATACACAGCACCCCCTAATAGTTTAATACACAGCACCCCCCTAATAGTTTAATACACAGCACCCTCTAATAGTGTTATACACAGCACCCCCCTAATAGTTTAATACACAGCACCCCCCTATTAGTGTTATACACAGCACCCCCCTAATAGTTTAATACACAGCACCCCCTAATAGTTTAATACATCACCCCCCTAATAGTTTAATACACAGCACCCCCTAATAGTGTTATACACAGCACCCCCCTAATAGTTTAATACACAGCACCCCCCTAATAGTGTTATACACAGCACCCCCCTAATAGTTTAATGCACAGCACCCTCCTAATAGTTTAATGCACAGCACCCCCCTAATAGTTTAATGCACAGAACCCCCCTAATAGTGTTATGCACAGCACCCCCTAATAGTTTAATGCACAGCACCCCCCTAATAGTGTTATACACAGCACCCCCCTAATAGTGTTATACACAGCACCTCCCTAATAGTTTAATACACAGCACCCCCCTAATAGCTTAATACACAGCAACCCCTAATAGTTTAATACACAGCACCCCCCTAATAGTTTAATACACAGCACCCCCCTAATAGCTTAATACACAGCACCCCCTAATAGTTTAATACACAGCACCCCCCAATAGTGTTATACACAGCACCCCTCTAATAGTTTAATACGCAGCACCCCCCTAATAGTGTTATATACAGCACCCCCTAATAGTGTTATACACAGCACCCCCCTAATAGTGTTATACACAGCACCCCCTAATAGTTTAATACACAGCACCCCCTAATAGTGTTATACACAGCACCCCCCTAATAGTGTTATACACAGCACCCCCCTAATAGTTTAATACACAGCACCCCCCTAATAGTGTAATACACAGCACCCCCCCTAATAGTGTTATACACAGCACCCCCCTAATAGTTTAATAAACAGCATCCCCCTAATAGTTTAATACACAGCACCCCCTAAAAGTGTTATACACAGCACCCCCCTAATAGTTTAATACACAGCACCCCCCTAATAGTGTTATACACAGCACCCCCCTAATAGTTTAATGCACAGCACCCTCCTAATAGTTTAATGCACAGCACCCCCCTAATAGTTTAATGCACAGCAACCCCCTAATAGTGTTATGCACAGCACCCCCCTAATAGTTTAATGCACAGCATCCCCCTAATAGTGTTATACACAGCACCCCCCTAATAGTGTTATACACAGAACCCCCCTAATAGTTCAATACACAGCACCCTCCTAATAGCTTAATACACAGCACCCCCTAATAGTTTAATACACAGCACCCCCCTAATAGTTTAATACACAGCACCCCCCTAATAGCTTAATACACAGCACCCCCTAATAGTTTAATACACAGCACCCCCCAATAGTGTTATACACAGCACCCCTCTAATAGTTTAATACACAGCACCCCCCTAATAGTGTTATACACAGCACCCCCTAATAGTGTTATACACAGCACCCCCCTAATAGTGTTATACACAGCACCCCCTAATAGTTTAATACACAGCACCCCCTAATAGTGTTATACACAGCAACCCACTAATAGTGTTATACACAGCACCCCCCTAATAGTTTAATACACAGCACCCCCCTAATAGTGTTATACACAGCACCCCCCTAATAGTTTAATACACAGCACCCCCCTAATAGTGTTATACACAGCACCCCCCTAATAGTGTTATACACAGCACCCCCCTAATAGTTTAATACACAGCACCTCCCTAATAGTGTTATACACAGCACCCCCCCAATAGTGTTATACACAGCACCCCCCTAATAGTGTTATACACAGCACCCCCCCTAATAGTTTAATACACAGCACCCCCCTAATAGTGTTATACACAGCACCCCCCTAATAGTTTAATACACAGCACCCCCCTAATAGTGTTATACACAGCACCCCCCTAATAGTTTTAATACACAGCATCCCCTAATAGTTTAATACACAGCACCCCCCTAATAGTGTTATACACAGCACCCCCCTAATAGTGTTCTACACAGCACCCTCTAATAGTGTTATACACAGCACCCCCCTAATAGTGTTATACACAGCACCCCCCTAATAGTGTTATACACAGCACCCCCCTAATAGTGTTATACACAGCACCCCCCTAATAGTTTAATACACAGCACCCCCCTAATAGCTTAATACACAGCACCCCCTAATAGTTTAATACACAGCACCCCCCTAATAGTTTAATACACAGCACCCCCCTAATAGCTTAATACACAGCACCCCCTAATAGTTTAATACACAGCACCCCCTAATAGTTTAATACACAGCACCCCCCTAATAGTTTAATACACAGCACCCTCTAATAGTGTTATACACAGCACCCCCCTAATAGTTTAATACACAGCACCCCCCTATTAGTGTTATACACAGCACCCCCCTAATAGTTTAATACACAGCACCCCCTAATAGTTTAATACATCACCCCCCTAATAGTTTAATACACAGCACCCCCCTAATAGCTTAATACACAGCACCCCCTAATAGTTTAATACACAGCACCCCCCAATAGTGTTATACACAGCACCCCTCTAATAGTTTAATACGCAGCACCCCCCTAATAGTGTTATACACAGCACCCCCTAATAGTGTTATACACAGCACCCCCCTATTAGTGTTATACACAGCACCCCCTAATAGTTTAATACACAGCACCCCCTAATAGTGTTATACACAGCACCCCCCTAATAGTGTTATACACAGCACCCCCCTAATAGTTTAATACACAGCACCCCCCTAATAGTGTAATACACAGCACCCCCCCTAATAGTGTTATACACAGCACCCCCCTAATAGTTTAATAAACAGCATCCCCCTAATAGTTTAATACACAGCACCCCCTAAAAGTGTTATACACAGCACCCCCCTAATAGTTTAATACACAGCACCCCCCTAATAGTGTTATACACAGCACCCCCCCTAATAGTTTAATGCACAGCACCCTCCTAATAGTTTAATGCACAGCACCCCCCTAATAGTTTAATGCACAGCAACCCCCTAATAGTGTTATGCACAGCACCCCCCTAATAGTTTAATGCACAGCATCCCCCTAATAGTGTTATACACAGCACCCCCCTAATAGTGTTATACACAGAACCCCCCTAATAGTTCAATACACAGCACCCTCCTAATAGCTTAATACACAGCACCCCCTAATAGTTTAATACACAGCACCCCCCTAATAGTTTAATACACAGCACCCCCCTAATAGCTTAATACACAGCACCCCCCTAATAGTTTAATACACAGCACCCCCCAATAGTGTTATACACAGCACCCCTCTAATAGTTTAATACACAGCACCCCCCTAATAGTGTTATACACAGCACCCCCTAATAGTGTTATACACAGCACCCCCCTAATAGTGTTATACACAGCACCCCCTAATAGTTTAATACACAGCACCCCCTAATAGTGTTATACACAGCACCCCCCTAATAGTGTTATACACAGCACCCCCCTAATAGTTTAATACACAGCACCCCCCTAATAGTGTTATACACAGCACCCCCCTAATAGTTTAATACACAGCACCCCCCTAATAGTGTTATACACAGCACCCACCTAATAGTGTTATACACAGCACCCCCCTAATAGTTTAATACACAGCACCTCCCTAATAGTGTTATACACAGCACCCCCCTAATAGTGTTATACACAGCACCCCGCTAATAGTGTTATACACAGCACCCCCCTAATAGTTTAATACACAGCACCCCCCTGATAGTGTTATACACAGCACCCCCCTAATAGTTTAATACACAGCACCCCCCTAATAGTGTTATACACAGCACCCTCTAATAGTTTAATACACATCACCCCCCTAATAGTTTAATACACAGCACCCCCTAATAGTGTTATACACAGCACCCCCCTAATAGTTTAATACACAGCACCCCCCTAATAGTGTTATACACAGCACCCCCCTAATAGTTTAATGCACAGCACCCTCCTAATAGTTTAATGCACAGCACCCCCCTAATAGTTTAATGCACAGAACCCCCCTAATAGTGTTATCCACAGCACCCCCTAATAGTTTAATGCACAGCACCCCCCTAATAGTGTTATACACAGCACCCCCCTAATAGTGTTATACACAGCACCTCCCTAATAGTTTAATACACAGCACCCCCCTAATAGCTTAATACACAGCAACCCCTAATAGTTTAATACACAGCACCCCCCAATAGTGTTATACACAGCACCCCTCTAATAGTTTAATACGCAGCACCCCCCTAATAGTGTTATACACAGCACCCCCTAATAGTGTTATACACAGCACCCCCCTAATAGTGTTATACACAGCACCCCCTAATAGTTTAATACACAGCACCCCCTAATAGTGTTATACACAGCACCCCCCTAATAGTGTTATACACAGCACCCCCCTAATAGTTTAATACACAGCACCCCCCTAATAGTGTTATACACAGCACCCCCCTAATAGTTTAATACACAGCACCCCCCTAATAGTGTTATACACAGCACCCCCCTAATAGTGTTATACACAGCACCCCCCAAATAGTTTAATACACAGCACCCCCCTAATAGTGTTATACACAGCACCCCCCTAATAGTGTTATACACAGCACCCCCCTAATAGTGTTATACACAGCACCCCCCTAATAGTTTAATACACAGCACCCCCCTAATAGTTTAATACACAGCACCCCCTAATAGTGTTATACACAGCACCCCCTAATAGTTTAATACACAGCACCCCCTAATAGTTTAATACACAGCACCCCCCTAATAGTGTTATACACAGCACCCCCCTAATAGTGTTCTACACAGCACCCTCTAATAGTTTAATACACAGCACCCCCCTAATAGTGTTATACACAGCACCCCCCTAATAGTTTAATACACAGCACCCCCTAATAGTTTAATACACAGCACCCCCCTAATAGTTTAATACACAGCACCCCCCTAATAGTTTAATACACAGCACCCCCCTAATAGTGTTATACACAGCACCCCCCTAATAGTGTTATACACAGCACCCCCCTAATAGTGTTATACACAGCACCCCCCTAATAGTTTAATACACAGCACCCCCCTAATAGTGTTATACACAGCACCCCCCTAATAGTTTATTGCACAGCACCCCCCTAATAGTGTTATACACAGCACCCCCCTAATAGTTTAATACACAGCACCCCCTAATAGTTTAATACACAGCACCCCCCTAATAGTGTTATACACAGCACCCCCCTAATAGTGTTCTACACAGCACCCTCTAATAGTTTAATACACAGCACCCCCTAATAGTGTTATACACAGCACCCCCCTAATAGTTTAATACACAGCACCCCCTAATAGTTTAATACATCACCCCCCTAATAGTTTAATACACAGCACCCCCTAATAGTGTTATACACAGCACCCCCCTAATAGTTTAATACACAGCACCCCCCTAATAGTGTTATACACAGCACCCCCCTAATAGTTTAATGCACAGCACCCTCCCAATAGTTTAATGCACAGCACCCCCCTAAGGCCGGGTTCACACGGAGTTACGTGCCGCGAGATTTGGCACGTAGACGCCGCGTGACCCTTTGCGTGCCGTACACGCTCCCATTCATTTCAATGGGAGCGGGGAGCTTATGCGCCGCGCTATTTTGCGGCCGTGCATTTATTCACGGCCGCAAACTAGCGCGGCGCATACGCTCCCCGCTCCCATTGAAATGAATGGGAGCGTGTACGGCACGCAAAGGGTCACGCGGCATCTACGTGCCAAATCTCGCGGCACGTAACTCCGTGTGAACCCGGCCTAATAGTTTAATGCACAGAACCCCCCTAATAGTGTTATGCACAGCACCCCCTAATAGTTTAATGCACAGCACCCCCCTAATAGTGTTATACACAGCACCCCCCTAATAGTGTTATACACAGCACCCCCCTAATAGTTTAATACACAGCACCCCCCTAATAGCTTAATACACAGCAACCCCTAATAGTTTAATACACAGCACCCCCCTAATTGTTTAATACACAGCACCCCCCTAATAGCTTAATACACAGCACCCCCTAATAGTTTAATACACAGCACCCCCCAATAGTGTTATACACAGCACCCCTCTAATAGTTTAATACGCAGCACCCCCCTAATAGTGTTATACACAGCACCCCCTAATAGTGTTATACACAGCACCCCCCTAATAGTGTTATACACAGCACCCCCTAATAGTTTAATACACAGCACCCCCTAATAGTGTTATACACAGCACCCCCCTAATAGTGTTATACACAGCACCCCCCTAATAGTTTAATACACAGCACCCCCCTAATAGTGTTATACACAGCACCCCCCTAATAGTTTAATACACAGCACCCCCCTAATAGTGTTATACACAGCACCCCTCTAATAGTGTTATACACAGCACTCCCCAAATAGTTTAATACACAGCACCCCCCTAATAGTGTTATACACAGCACCCCCCTAATAGTGTTATACACAGCACCCCCCTAATAGTGTTATACACAGCACCCCCCTAATAGTTTAATACACAGCACCCCCCTAATAGTGTTATACACAGCACCCCCCTAATAGTTTAATACACAGCACCCCCTAATAGTGTTATACACAGCACCCCCCTAATAGTTTAATACACAGCACCCCCTAATAGTTTAATACACAGCACCCCCCTAATAGTTTAATACACAGCACCCCCCTAATAGTGTTATACACAGCACCCCCCTAATAGTGTAATACACAGCACCCCCCTAATAGTGTTATACACAGCACCCACCTAATAGTGTTATACACAGCACCCCCCTAATAGTTTAATACACAGCACCCCCCTAATAGTGTTATACACAGCACCCCCCCTAATAGTGTTATACACAGCACCCCCCTAATAGTGTTATACACAGCACCCCCCTAATAGTGTTATACACAGCACCCCCCTAATAGTTTAATACACAGCACCCCCCTAATAGTTTAATACACAGCACCCCCCTAATAGCTTAATACACAGCACCCCCTAATAGTTTAATACACAGCACCCCCCAATAGTGTTATACACAGCACCCCTCTAATAGTTTAATACACAGCACCCCCCTAATAGCTTAATACACAGCACCCCCTAATAGTTTAATACACAGCACCCCCCTAATAGTGTTATACACAGCACCCCCCTAATAGTGTTCTACACAGCACCCTCTAATAGTTTAATACACAGCACCCCCTAATAGTGTTATACACAGCACCCCCCTAATAGTTTAATACACAGCACCCCCTAATAGTTTAATACACAGCACCCCCCTAATAGTTTAATAGACAGCACACCCCTAATAGTTTAATAGACAGCACACCCCTAATAGTTTAATACACAGCACCCCCTAATAGTGTTATACACAGCACCCCCTAATAGTGTTATACACAGCACCCCTCTAATAGTGTTATACACAGCACCCCCTAATAGTTTAATACACAGCACCCCCCTAATAGTGTTATACACAGCACCCCCCTAAGAGTTTAATACACAGCACCCCCCCTAATAGTTTAATACACAGCACCCCCCTAATAGTGTTATACACAGCACCCCCCTAATAGTTTAATAGACAGCACCCCCCTAATAGTTTAATAGACAGCACCCCCCTAATAGTTTAATAGACAGCAACCCCCTAATAGTTTAATAGACAGCACCCCCCTAATAGTTTAATAGACAGCACACCCCCTAATAGTTTAATAGACAGCACCCCCCTAATAGTTTAATAGACAGCACCGCCCTAATAGTTTAATACACAGCACCCCCCTAATAGTGTAATACACAGCACCCCCCCTAATAGTTTAATACACAGCACCCCCCTAATAGTTTAATACACAGCACCCCCCTAATAGTGTTATACACAGCACCCCCCTAATAGTGTTATACACAGCACCCCCCTAATAGTTTAATACACAGCACCCCCCCTAATAGTTTAATACACAGCACCCCCCTAATAGTTTAATACACAGCACCCCCCTAATAGTTTATACACAGCACCCCCAATAGTGTTATACACAGCACCCCTCTAATAGTTTAATACACAGCACCCCCCTAATAGTGTTATACACAGCACCCCCTAATAGTGTTATACACAGCACCCCCCTAATAGTGTTATACACAGCACCCCCCTAATAATGTTATACACAGCACCCCCCTAATAGTTTAATACACAGTACCCCCCTAATAGTGTTATACACAGCACCCCCCTAATAGTGTTATACACAGCACCCCCCTAATAGTTTAATACACAGCACCCCCCTAATAGTGTAATACACAGCACCCCCCCTAATAGTGTTATACACAGCACCCCCCTAATAGTTTAATACACAGCATCCCCCTAATAGTTTAATACACAGCACCCCCTAAAAGTGGTATACACAGCACCCCCCTAATAGTTTAATACACAGCACCCCCTAATAGTGTAATACACAGCACCCCCCTAATAGTTTAATGCACAGCACCCTCCTAATAGTTTAATGCACAGCACCCCCCTAATAGTTTAATGCACAGCACCCCCCTAATAGTGTTATACACAGCACCCCCTAATAATACACAGCACCCCCCTAATAGTGTTATACACAGCACCCCCTAATAGTTTAATACACAGCACCCCCTAATAGTGTTATACACAGCACCCCCCTAATAGTGTTATACACAGCACCCCCCTAATAGTTTAATACACAGCACCCCCCTAATAGTGTTATACACAGCACCCCCTAATAGTTTAATACACAGCACCCCCTAATAGTGTTATACACAGCACCCCCCTAATAGTGTTATACACAGCACCCCCCTAATAGTTTAATACACAGCACCCCCCTAATAGTGTTATACACAGCACCCCCCTAATAGTTTAATACACAGCACCCCCCTAATAGTGTTATACACAGCACCCCCCTAATAGTGTTATACACAGCACCCCCCAAATAGTTTAATACACAGCACCCCCCTAATAGTGTTATACACAGCACCCCCCTAATAGTGTTATACACAGCACCCCCCTAATAGTGTTATACACAGCACCCCCCTAATAGTTTAATACACAGCACCCCCCTAATAGTTTAATACACAGCACCCCCTAATAGTGTTATACACAGCACCCCCCCTAATAGTTTAATACACAGCACCCCCTAATAGTTTAATACACAGCACCCCCCTAATAGTGTTATACACAGCACCCCCCTAATAGTGTTCTACACAGCACCCTCTAATAGTTTAATACACAGCACCCCCCTAATAGTGTTATACACAGCACCCCCCTAATAGTTTAATACACAGCACCCCCTAATAGTTTAATACACAGCACCCCCCTAATAGTTTAATACACAGCACCCCCCTAATAGTTTAATACACAGCACCCCCCTAATAGTGTTATACACAGCACCCCCCTAATAGTGTTATACACAGCACCCCCCTAATAGTGTTATACACAGCACCCCCCTAATAGTTTAATACACAGCACCCCCCTAATAGTGTTATACACAGCACCCCCCTAATAGTTTAATGCACAGCACCCCCCTAATAGTGTTATACACAGCACCCCCCTAATAGTTTAATACACAGCACCCCCTAATAGTTTAATACACAGCACCCCCCTAATAGTGTTATACACAGCACCCCCCTAATAGTGTTCTACACAGCACCCTCTAATAGTTTAATACACAGCACCCCCTAATAGTGTTATACACAGCACCCCCCTAATAGTTTAATACACAGCACCCCCTAATAGTTTAATACATCACCCCCCTAATAGTTTAATACACAGCACCCCCTAATAGTGTTATACACAGCACCCCCCTAATAGTTTAATACACAGCACCCCCTAATAGTTTAATACATCACCCCCCTAATAGTTTAATACACAGCACCCCCTAATAGTGTTATACACAGCACCCCCCTAATAGTTTAATACACAGCACCCCCCTAATAGTGTTATACACAGCACCCCCCTAATAGTTTAATGCACAGCACCCTCCTAATAGTTTAATGCACAGCACCCCCCTAAGGCCGGGTTCACACGGAGTTACGTGCCGCGAGATTTGGCACGTAGACGCCGCGTGACCCTTTGCGTGCCGTACACGCTCCCATTCATTTCAATGGGAGCGGGGAGCTTATGCGCCGCGCTATTTTGCGGCCGTGCATTTATTCACGGCCGCAAACTAGCGCGGCGCATACGCTCCCCGCTCCCATTGAAATGAATGGGAGCGTGTACGGCACGCAAAGGGTCACGCGGCGTCTACGTGCCAAATCTCGCGGCACGTAACTCCGTGTGAACCCGGCCTAATAGTTTAATGCACAGAACCCCCCTAATAGTGTTATGCACAGCACCCCCTAATAGTTTAATGCACAGCACCCCCCTAATAGTGTTATACACAGCACCCCCCTAATAGTGTTATACACAGCACCCCCCTAATAGTTTAATACACAGCACCCCCCTAATAGCTTAATACACAGCAACCCCTAATAGTTTAATACACAGCACCCCCCTAATTGTTTAATACACAGCACCCCCCTAATAGCTTAATACACAGCACCCCCTAATAGTTTAATACACAGCACCCCCCAATAGTGTTATACACAGCACCCCTCTAATAGTTTAATACGCAGCACCCCCCTAATAGTGTTATACACAGCACCCCCTAATAGTGTTATACACAGCACCCCCCCTAATAGTGTTATACACAGCACCCCCTAATAGTTTAATACACAGCACCCCCTAATAGTGTTATACACAGCACCCCCCTAATAGTGTTATACACAGCACCCCCCTAATAGTTTAATACACAGCACCCCCCTAATAGTGTTATACACAGCACCCCCCTAATAGTTTAATACACAGCACCCCCCTAATAGTTTAATACACAGCACCCCCCTAATAGTTTAATACACAGCACCCCCCTAATAGCTTAATACACAGCACCCCCTAATAGTTTAATACACAGCACCCCCCAATAGTGTTATACACAGCACCCCTCTAATAGTTTAATACACAGCACCCCCCTAATAGCTTAATACACAGCACCCCCTAATAGTTTAATACACAGCACCCCCCTAATAGTGTTATACACAGCACCCCCCTAATAGTGTTCTACACAGCACCCTCTAATAGTTTAATACACAGCACCCCCTAATAGTGTTATACACAGCACCCCCCTAATAGTTTAATACACAGCACCCCCTAATAGTTTAATACACAGCACCCCCCTAATAGTTTAATAGACAGCACACCCCTAATAGTTTAATAGACAGCACACCCCTAATAGTTTAATACACAGCACCCCCCTAATAGTGTTATACACAGCACCCCCTAATAGTGTTATACACAGCACCCCCTAATAGTGTTATACACAGCACCCCTCTAATAGTGTTATACACAGCACCCCCTAATAGTTTAATACACAGCACCCCCTAATAGTGTTATACACAGCACCCCCCTAAGAGTTTAATACACAGCACCCCCCCCTAATAGTTTAATACACAGCACCCCCCTAATAGTGTTATACACAGCACCCCCCTAATAGTTTAATAGACAGCACCCCCCTAATAGTTTAATAGACAGCACCCCCCTAATAGTTTAATAGACAGCAACCCCCTAATAGTTTAATAGACAGCACCCCCCTAATAGTTTAATAGACAGCACACCCCTAATAGTTTAATAGACAGCACCCCCCTAATAGTTTAATAGACAGCACCGCCCTAATAGTTTAATACACAGCACCCCCCTAATAGTGTAATACACAGCACCCCCCTAATAGTTTAATACACAGCACCCCCCTAATAGTTTAATACACAGCACCCCCCTAATAGTGTTATACACAGCACCCCCCTAATAGTGTTATACACAGCACCCCCCTAATAGTTTAATACACAGCACCCCCCTAATAGTTTAATACACAGCACCCCCCTAATAGTTTAATACACAGCACCCCCTAATAGTTTAATACACAGCACCCCCCAATAGTGTTATACACAGCACCCCTCTAATAGTTTAATACACAGCACCCCCCTAATAGTGTTATACACAGCACCCCCTAATAGTGTTATACACAGCACCCCCCTAATAGTGTTATACACAGCACCCCCCTAATAATGTTATACACAGCACCCCCTAATAGTTTAATACACAGTACCCCCTAATAGTGTTATACACAGCACCCCCCTAATAGTGTTATACACAGCACCCCCCTAATAGTTTAATACACAGCACCCCCCTAATAGTGTAATACACAGCACCCCCCCTAATAGTGTTATACACAGCACCCCCCTAATAGTTTAATACACAGCATCCCCCTAATAGTTTAATACACAGCACCCCCTAAAAGTGGTATACACAGCACCCCCCTAATAGTTTAATACACAGCACCCCCTAATAGTGTAATACACAGCACCCCCCTAATAGTTTAATGCACAGCACCCTCCTAATAGTTTAATGCACAGCACCCCCCTAATAGTTTAATGCACAGCACCCCCCTAATAGTGTTATGCACAGCACCCCCCTAATAGTTTAATGCACAGCACCCCCCTAATAGTGTTATACACAGCACCCCCTAATAGTTTAATACACAGCACCCCCCTAATAGTGTTATACACAGCACCCCCCTAATAGTTTAATGCACAGCACCCTCCTAATAGTTTAATGCACAGCACCCCCCTAATAGTTTAATACACAGCACCCCCCTAATAGCTTAATACACAGCACCCCCCTAATAGCTTAATACACAGCACCCCCTAATAGTTTAATACACAGCACCCCCCAATAGTGTTATACACAGCACCCCTCTAATAGTTTAATACGCAGCACCCCCCTAATAGTGTTATAAACAGCACCCCCCTAATAGTGTTATACACAGCACCCCCTAATAGTTTAATACACAGCACCCCCTAATAGTGTTATACACAGCACCCCCCTAATAGTGTTATACACAGAAGCACCCCCCTAATAGTGTTATACACAGCACCCCCCTAATAGTTTAATACACAGCACCCCCCTAATAGTGTTATACACAGCACCCCCCTAATAGTTTAATACACAGCACCCCCCTAATAGTGTTATACACAGCACCCCCCTAATAGTGTTAGACACAGCACCCCCCAAATAGTTTAATACACAGCACCCCCCTAATAGTGTTATACACAGCACCCCCCTAATAGTGTTATACACAGCACCCCCCTAATAGTGTTATACACAGCACCCCCCTAATAGTTTAATACACAGCACCCCCCTAATAGTGTTATACACAGCACCCCCCTAATAGTTTAATACACAGCACCCCCTAATAGTGTTATACACAGCACCCCCCTAATAGTTTAATACACAGCACCCCCTAATAGTTTAATACACAGCACCCCCCCTAATAGTGTTATACACAGCACCCCCCTAATAGTGTTATACACAGCACCCCCCCTAATAGTGTTATACACAGCACCCCCCTAATAGTTTAATACACAGCACCCCCCTAATAGTTTAATACACCGCACCCCCCTAATAGCTTAATACACAGCACCCCCTAATAGTTTAATACACAGCACCCCCCAATAGTGTTATACACAGCACCCCTCTAATAGTTTAATACACAGCACCCCCCTAATAGCTTAATACACAGCACCCCCTAATAGTTTAATACACAGCACCCCCCCTAATAGTGTTATACACAGCACCCCCCTAATAGTGTTCTACACAGCACCCTCTAATAGTTTAATACACAGCACCCCCTAATAGTGTTATACACAGCACCCCCCTAATAGTTTAATACACAGCACCCCCTAATAGTTTAATACACAGCACCGTCCTAATAGTTTAATAGACAGCACCCCCCTAATAGTTTAATAGACAGCACCCCCCTAATAGTTTAATAGACAGCACCCCCCTAATAGTTTAATACACAGCACCCCCCTAATAGTGTTATACACAGCACCCCCTAATAGTGTTATACACAGCACCCCTCTAATAGTGTTATACACAGCACCCCCCTAATAGTTTAATACACAGCACCCCCTAATAGTTTAATACACAGCACCCCCCTAATAGTTTAATACACAGCACCCCCCTAATAGTGTTATACACAGCACCCCCCTAATAGTGTAATACACAGCACCCCCCTAATAGTGTTATACACAGCACCCACCTAATAGTGTTATATACAGCACCCCCCTAATAGTTTAATACACAGCACCCCCCTAATAGTGTTATACACAGCACCCCCCTAATAGTGTTATACACAGCACCCCCCTAATAGTGTTATACACAGCACCCCCCTAATAGTTTAATACACAGCACCCCCCTAATAGCTTAATACACAGCACCCCCTAATAGTTTAATACACAGCACCCCCCTAATAGTGTTATACACAGCACCCCCCTAATAGTGTTCTACACAGCACCCTCTAATAGTTTAATACACAGCACCCCCTAATAGTGTTATACACAGCACCCCTCTAATAGTGTTATACACAGCACCCCCTAATAGTTTAATACACAGCACCCCCTAATAGTGTTATACACAGCACCCCCCCTAATAGTTTAATACACAGCACCCCCTAATAGTTTAATACACAGCACCCCCCTAATAGTGTTATACACAGCACCCCCTAATAGTTTAATAGACAGCACCCCCTAATAGTTTAATAGACAGCACCCCCCTAATAGTTTAATAGACAGCAACCCCCTAATAGTTTAATAGACAGCACCCCCCTAATAGTTTAATAGACAGCACACCCCTAATAGTTTAATAGACAGCACCCCCCTAATAGTTTAATAGACAGCACCGCCCTAATAGTTTAATACACAGCACCCTCCTAATAGTGTAATACACAGCACCCCCCTAATAGTTTAATACACAGCACCCCCCTAATAGTTTAATACACAGCACCCCCCTAATAGTGTTATACACAGCACCCCCCTAATAGTGTTATACACAGCACCCCCCTAATAGTTTAATACACAGCACCCCCCCTAATAGTTTAATACACAGCACCCCCCTAATAGTTTAATACACAGCACCCCCTAATAGTTTAATACACAGCACCCCCCAATAGTGTTATACACAGCACCCCTCTAATAGTTTAATACACAGCACCCCCCTAATAGTGTTATACACAGCACCCCCTAATAGTGTTATACACAGCACCCCCCTAATAGTGTTATACACAGCACCCCCTAATAGTTTAATACACAGTACCCCCTAATAGTGTTATACACAGCACCCCCCTAATAGTGTTATACACAGCACCCCCCTAATAGTTTAATACACAGCACCCCCCTAATAGTGTAATACACAGCACCCCCCTAATAGTGTTATACACAGCACCCCCCTAATAGTTTAATACACAGCATCCCCCTAATAGTTTAATACACAGCACCCCCTAAAAGTGTTATACACAGCACCCCCCTAATAGTTTAATACACAGCACCCCCCTAATAGTGTTATACACAGCACCCCCCTAATAGTTTAATGCACAGCACCCTCCTAATAGTTTAATGCACAGCACCCCCCTAATAGTTTAATGCACAGCACCCCCCTAATAGTGTTATGCACAGCACCCCCCTAATAGTTTAATGCACAGCACCCCCCTAATAGTGTTATACACAGCACCCCCCTAATAGTTTAATACACAGCACCCCCCTAATAGTGTTATACACAGCACCCCCCTAATAGTTTAATGCACAGCACCCTCCTAATAGTTTAATGCACAGCACCCCCCTAATAGTTTAATACACAGCACCCCCCTAATAGCTTAATACACAGCATCCCCTAATAGTTTAATACACAGCACCCCCCTAATAGTTTAATACACAGCACCCCCCTAATAGCTTAATACACAGCACCCCCTAATAGTTTAATACACAGCACCCCCCAATAGTGTTATACACAGCACCCCTCTAATAGTTTAATACGCAGCACCCCCCTAATAGTGTTATACACAGCACCCCCTAATAGTGTTATACACAGCACCCCCCTAATAGTGTTATACACAGCACCCCCTAATAGTTTAATACACAGCACCCCCTAATAGTGTTATACACAGCACCCCCCTAATAGTGTTATACACAGCACCCCCCTAATAGTTTAATACACAGCACCCCCCTAATAGTTTAATACACAGCACCCCCTAATAGTGTTATACACAGCACCCCCCTAATAGTGTTATACACAGCACCCTCCTAATAGTTTAATACACAGCACCCCCCCCTAATAGTTTAATACACAGCACCCCCCCTAATAGTGTTATACACAGCACCCCCCTAATAGTGTTATACACAGCACCCCCCAAATAGTTTAATACACAGCACCCCCCTAATAGTGTTATACACAGCACCCCCCTAATAGTGTTATACACAGCACCCCCCTAATAGTGTTATACACAGCACCCCCCTAATAGTTTAATACACAGCACCCCCCTAATAGTGTTATACACAGCACCCCCCTAATAGTTTAATACACAGCACCCCCTAATAGTGTTATACACAGCACCCCCCTAATAGTTTAATACACATCACCCCCTAATAGTTTAATACACAGCACCCCCCTAATAGTGTTATACACAGCACCCCCCTAATAGTGTTCTACACAGCACCCTCTAATAGTTTAATACACAGCACCCCCTAATAGTGTTATACACAGCACCCCCCTAATAGTTTAATACACAGCACCCCCTAATAGTTTAATACACAGCACCCCCCTAATAGTTTAATAGACAGCACCCCCCTAATAGTTTAATACACAGCACCCCCCTAATAGTGTTATACACAGCACCCCCTAATAGTGTTATACACAGCACCCCCTAATAGTGTTATACACAGCACCCCTCTAATAGTGTTATACACAGCACCCCCTAATAGTTTAATACACAGCACCCCCTAATAGTGTTATACACAGCACCCCCCTAATAGTTTAATACACAGCACCCCCCTAATAGTTTAATACACAGCACCCCCCTAATAGTGTTATACACAGCACCCCCCTAATAGTTTAATAGACAGCACCCCCCTAATAGTTTAAGACAGCAACCCCCTAATAGTTTAATAGACAGCACCCCCCTAATAGTTTAATAGACAGCACACCCCTAATAGTTTAATAGACAGCACCCCCCTAATAGTTTATTAGACAGCACCGCCCTAATAGTTTAATACACAGCACCCCCCTAATAGTGTAATACACAGCACCCCCCTAATAGTTTAATACACAGCACCCCCCTAATAGTTTAATACACAGCACCCCCCTAATAGTGTTATACACAGCACCCCCCTAATAGTGTTATACACAGCACCCCCCTAATAGTGTTATACACAGCACCCCCCTAATAGTTTAATACACAGCACCCCCCTAATAGTTTAATACACAGCACCCCCCTAATAGTTTAATACACAGCACCCCCTAATAGTTTAATACACAGCACCCCCCAATAGTGTTATACACAGCACCCCTCTAATAGTTTAATACACAGCACCCCCCTAATAGTGTTATACACAGCACCCCCTAATAGTGTTATACACAGCACCCCCCTAATAGTGTTATACACAGCACCCCCCTAATAGTGTTATACACAGCACCCCCTAATAGTTTAATACACAGTACCCCCTAATAGTGTTATACACAGCACCCCCCTAATAGTGTTATACACAGCACCCCCCTAATAGTTTAATACACAGCACCCCCCTAATAGTGTAATACACAGCACCCCCCCTAATAGTGTTATACACAGCACCCCCTAATAGTTTAATACACAGCATCCCCCTAATAGTTTAATACACAGCACCCCCTAATAGTGTTATACACAGCACCCCCTAATAGTTTAATACACAGCACCCCCCTAATAGTGTTATACACAGCACCCCCCTAATAGTTTAATGCACAGCACCCTCCTAATAGTTTAATGCACAGCACCCCCCTAATAGTTTAATGCACAGCACCCCCCTAATAGTGTTATGCACAGCACCCCCCTAATAGTTTAATGCACAGCACCCCCCTAATGGTGTTATACACAGCACCCCCCTAATAGTGTTATACACAGCACCCCCCTAATAGCTTAATACACAGCACCCCCTAATAGTTTAATACACAGCACCCCCCTAATAGTTTAATACACAGCACCCCTCTAATAGCTTAATACACAGCACCCCCTAATAGTTTAATACACAGCACCCCCCTAATAGTGTTATACACAGCACCCCCCTAATAGTTTAATACACAGCACCCCCCTAATAGTGTTATACACAGCTCCCCCCTAATAGTTTAATACACAGCACCCCCCTAATAGTGTTATACACAGCACCCCCCTAATAATGTTATACACAGCACCCCCTAATAGTTTAATACACAGTACCCCCTAATAGTGTTATACACAGCACCCCCCTAATAGTGTTATACACAGCACCCCCCTAATAGTTTAATACACAGCACCCCCCTAATAGTGTAATACACAGCACCCCCCCTAATAGTGTTATACACAGCACCCCCCTAATAGTTTAATACACAGCATCCCCCTAATAGTTTAATACACAGCACCCCCTAAAAGTGGTATACACAGCACCCCCCTAATAGTTTAATACACAGCACCCCCTAATAGTGTAATACACAGCACCCCCCTAATAGTTTAATGCACAGCACCCTCCTAATAGTTTAATGCACAGCACCCCCCTAATAGTTTAATGCACAGCACCCCCCTAATAGTGTTATGCACAGCACCCCCCTAATAGTTTAATGCACAGCACCCCCCTAATAGTGTTATACACAGCACCCCCTAATAGTTTAATACACAGCACCCCCCTAATAGTGTTATACACAGCACCCCCCTAATAGTTTAATGCACAGCACCCTCCTAATAGTTTAATGCACAGCACCCCCCTAATAGTTTAATACACAGCACCCCCCCTAATAGCTTAATACACAGCACCCCCCTAATAGCTTAATACACAGCACCCCCTAATAGTTTAATACACAGCACCCCCCAATAGTGTTATACACAGCACCCCTCTAATAGTTTAATACGCAGCACCCCCCTAATAGTGTTATACACAGCACCCCCTAATAGTGTTATACACAGCACCCCCCTAATAGTGTTATACACAGCACCCCCTAATAGTTTAATACACAGCACCCCCTAATAGTGTTATACACAGCACCCCCCTAATAGTGTTATACACAGCACCCCCCTAATAGTTTAATACACAGCACCCCCCTAATAGTGTTATACACAGCACCCCCCTAATAGTTTAATACACAGCACCCCCCTAATAGTGTTATACACAGCACCCCCCTAATAGTGTTAGACACAGCACCCCCCAAATAGTTTAATACACAGCACCCCCCTAATAGTGTTATACACAGCACCCCCCTAATAGTGTTATACACAGCACCCCCCTAATAGTGTTATACACAGCACCCCCCTAATAGTTTAATACACAGCACCCCCCTAATAGTGTTATACACAGCACCCCCCTAATAGTTTAATACACAGCACCCCCTAATAGTGTTATACACAGCACCCCCCTAATAGTTTAATACACAGCACCCCCTAATAGTTTAATACACAGCACCCCCCTAATAGTGTTATACACAGCACCCCCCTAATAGTGTTATACAGAGCACCCCCCTAATAGTGTTATACACAGCACCCCCCTAATAGTTTAATACACAGCACCCCCCTAATAGTTTAATACACCGCACCCCCCTAATAGCTTAATACACAGCACCCCCTAATAGTTTAATACACAGCACCCCCCAATAGTGTTATACACAGCACCCCTCTAATAGTTTAATACACAGCACCCCCCTAATAGCTTAATACACAGCACCCCCTAATAGTTTAATACACAGCACCCCCCTAATAGTGTTATACACAGCACCCCCCTAATAGTGTTCTACACAGCACCCTCTAATAGTTTAATACACAGCACCCCCTAATAGTGTTATACACAGCACCCCCCTAATAGTTTAATACACAGCACCCCCTAATAGTTTAATACACAGCACCCCCCTAATAGTTTAATAGACAGCACCCCCCTAATAGTTTAATAGACAGCACCCCCCTAATAGTTTAATAGACAGCACCCCCCTAATAGTTTAATACACAGCACCCCCCTAATAGTGTTATACACAGCACCCCCTAATAGTGTTATACACAGCACCCCTCTAATAGTGTTATACACAGCACCCCCCTAATAGTTTAATACACAGCACCCCCTAATAGTTTAATACACAGCACCCCCCTAATAGTTTAATACACAGCACCCCCCTAATAGTGTTATACACAGCACCCCCCTAATAGTGTAATACACAGCACCCCCCTAATAGTGTTATACACAGCACCCACCTAATAGTGTTATATACAGCACCCCCCTAATAGTTTAATACACAGCACCCCCCTAATAGTGTTATACACAGCACCCCCCTAATAGTGTTATACACAGCACCCCCCTAATAGTGTTATACACAGCACCCCCCTAATAGTGTTATACACAGCACCCCCCTAATAGTTTAATACACAGCACCCCCCTAATAGCTTAATACACAGCACCCCCTAATAGTTTAATACACAGCACCCCCCTAATAGTGTTATACACAGCACCCCCCTAATAGTGTTCTACACAGCACCCTCTAATAGTTTAATACACAGCACCCCCTAATAGTGTTATACACAGCACCCCTCTAATAGTGTTATACACAGCACCCCCTAATAGTTTAATACACAGCACCCCCTAATAGTGTTATACACAGCACCCCCCTAATAGTTTAATACACAGCACCCCCTAATAGTTTAATACACAGCACCCCCCTAATAGTGTTATACACAGCACCCCCTAATAGTTTAATAGACAGCACTCCCTAATAGTTTAATAGACAGCACCCCCCTAATAGTTTAATAGACAGCAACCCCCTAATAGTTTAATAGACAGCACCCCCCTAATAGTTTAATAGACAGCACACCCCTAATAGTTTAATAGACAGCACCCCCCTAATAGTTTAATAGACAGCACCGCCCTAATAGTTTAATACACAGCACCCTCCTAATAGTGTAATACACAGCACCCCCCTAATAGTTTAATACACAGCACCCCCCTAATAGTTTAATACACAGCACCCCCCTAATAGTGTTATACACAGCACCCCCCTAATAGTGTTATACACAGCACCCCCCTAATAGTTTAATACACAGCACCCCCCCTAATAGTTTAATACACAGCACCCCCCTAATAGTTTAATACACAGCACCCCCTAATAGTTTAATACACAGCACCCCCCAATAGTGTTATACACAGCACCCCTCTAATAGTTTAATACACAGCACTCCCCTAATAGTGTTATACACAGCACCCCCTAATAGTGTTATACACAGCACCCCCCTAATAGTGTTATACACAGCACCCCCTAATAGTTTAATACACAGTACCCCCTAATAGTGTTATACACAGCACCCCCCTAATAGTGTTATACACAGCACCCCCCTAATAGTTTAATACACAGCACCCCCCTAATAGTGTAATACACAGCACCCCCCTAATAGTGTTATACACAGCACCCCCCTAATAGTTTAATACACAGCATCCCCCTAATAGTTTAATACACAGCACCCCCTAAAAGTGTTATACACAGCACCCCCCTAATAGTTTAATACACAGCACCCCCCTAATAGTGTTATACACAGCACCCCCCTAATAGTTTAATGCACAGCACCCTCCTAATAGTTTAATGCACAGCACCCCCCTAATAGTTTAATGCACAGCACCCCCCTAATAGTGTTATGCACAGCACCCCCCTAATAGTTTAATGCACAGCACCCCCCTAATAGTGTTATACACAGCACCCCCCTAATAGTTTAATACACAGCACCCCCCTAATAGTGTTATACACAGCACCCCCCTAATAGTTTAATGCACAGCACCCTCCTAATAGTTTAATGCACAGCACCCCCTAATAGTTTAATACACAGCACCCCCCTAATAGCTTAATACACAGCATCCCCTAATAGTTTAATACACAGCACCCCCCTAATAGTTTAATACACAGCACCCCCCTAATAGCTTAATACACAGCACCCCCTAATAGTTTAATACACAGCACCCCCCAATAGTGTTATACACAGCACCCCTCTAATAGTTTAATACGCAGCACCCCCCTAATAGTGTTATACACAGCACCCCCTAATAGTGTTATACACAGCACCCCCCTAATAGTGTTATACACAGCACCCCCTAATAGTTTAATACACAGCACCCCCTAATAGTGTTATACACAGCACCCCCCTAATAGTGTTATACACAGCACCCCCCTAATAGTTTAATACACAGCACCCCCCTAATAGTTTAATACACAGCACCCCCTAATAGTGTTATACACAGCACCCCCCTAATAGTGTTATACACAGCACCCTCCTAATAGTTTAATACACAGCACCCCCCCTAATAGTTTAATACACAGCACCCCCCTAATAGTGTTATACACAGCACCCCCCTAATAGTGTTATACACAGCACCCCCCAAATAGTTTAATACACAGCACCCCCCTAATAGTGTTATACACAGCACCCCCCTAATAGTGTTATACACAGCACCCCCCTAATAGTGTTATACACAGCACCCCCCTAATAGTTTAATACACAGCACCCCCCTAATAGTGTTATACACAGCACCCCCCTAATAGTTTAATACACAGCATCCCCTAATAGTGTTATACACAGCACCCCCCTAATAGTTTAATACACATCACCCCCTAATAGTTTAATACACAGCACCCCCCTAATAGTGTTATACACAGCACCCCCCTAATAGTGTTCTACACAGCACCCTCTAATAGTTTAATACACAGCACCCCCTAATAGTGTTATACACAGCACCCCCCTAATAGTTTAATACACAGCACCCCCTAATAGTTTAATACACAGCACCCCCCTAATAGTTTAATAGACAGCACCCCCCTAATAGTTTAATACACAGCACCCCCCTAATAGTGTTATACACAGCACCCCCTAATAGTGTTATACACAGCACCCCCTAATAGTGTTATACACAGCACCCCTCTAATAGTGTTATACACAGCACCCCCTAATAGTTTAATACACAGCACCCCCTAATAGTGTTATACACAGCACCCCCCTAATAGTTTAATACACAGCACCCCCCTAATAGTTTAATACACAGCACCCCCCTAATAGTGTTATACACAGCACCCCCCTAATAGTTTAATAGACAGCACCCCCCTAATAGTTTAAGACAGCAACCCCCTAATAGTTTAATAGACAGCACCCCCCTAATAGTTTAATAGACAGCACACCCCTAATAGTTTAATAGACAGCACCCCCCTAATAGTTTATTAGACAGCACCGCCCTAATAGTTTAATACACAGCACCCCCCTAATAGTGTAATACACAGCACCCCCCTAATAGTTTAATACACAGCACCCCCCTAATAGTTTAATACACAGCACCCCCCTAATAGTGTTATACACAGCACCCCCCTAATAGTGTTATACACAGCACCCCCCTAATAGTGTTATACACAGCACCCCCCTAATAGTTTAATACACAGCACCCCCCTAATAGTTTAATACACAGCACCCCCCTAATAGTTTAATACACAGCACCCCCTAATAGTTTAATACACAGCACCCCCCAATAGTGTTATACACAGCACCCCTCTAATAGTTTAATACACAGCACCCCCCTAATAGTGTTATACACAGCACCCCCTAATAGTGTTATACACAGCACCCCCCTAATAGTGTTATACACAGCACCCCCCTAATAGTGTTATACACAGCACCCCCTAATAGTTTAATACACAGTACCCCCTAATAGTGTTATACACAGCACCCCCCTAATAGTGTTATACACAGCACCCCCCTAATAGTTTAATACACAGCACCCCCCTAATAGTGTAATACACAGCACCCCCCCTAATAGTGTTATACACAGCACCCCCTAATAGTTTAATACACAGCATCCCCCTAATAGTTTAATACACAGCACCCCCTAATAGTGTTATACACAGCACCCCCTAATAGTTTAATACACAGCACCCCCCTAATAGTGTTATACACAGCACCCCCCTAATAGTTTAATGCACAGCACCCTCCTAATAGTTTAATGCACAGCACCCCCCTAATAGTTTAATGCACAGCACCCCCCTAATAGTGTTATGCACAGCACCCCCCTAATAGTTTAATGCACAGCACCCCCCTAATGGTGTTATACACAGCACCCCCCTAATAGTGTTATACACAGCACCCCCCTAATAGCTTAATACACAGCACCCCCTAATAGTTTAATACACAGCACCCCCCTAATAGTTTAATACACAGCACCCCTCTAATAGCTTAATACACAGCACCCCCTAATAGTTTAATACACAGCACCCCACAATAGTGTTATACACAGCATCCCTCTAATAGTTTAATACACAGCACCCCCTAATAGTGTTATACACAGCACCCCCCTAATAGTGTTATACACAGCACCCCCTAATAGTTTAATACACAGCACCCCCTAATAGTGTTATACACAGCACCCCCCTAATTGTGTTATACACAGCACCCCCCTAATAGTTTAATACACAGCACCCCCCTAATAGTGTTATACACAGCTCCCCCCTAATAGTTTAATACACAGCACCCCCCTAATAGTGTTATACACAGCACCCCCCTAATAGTTTAATACACAGCAACCCCCTAATAGTGTTATACACAACACCCCCTTAATAGTGTTATACACAGCACCCCCCTATTAGTTTAATACACAGCACCCCCCTAATAGTGTTATACACAGCACCCTCCTAATAGTGTTATACACAGCACCCCCCTAATAGTGTTATACACAGCACCCCCCTAATAGTTTAATATACAGCACCCCCCTAATAGTGTCATACACAGCACCCCCTAATAGTTTAATACACAGCACCCACCTAATAGTGTTATACACAGCACTCCCCTAATAGTGTTATACACAGCACCCCCCTAATAGTTTAATACACAGCACCCCCCTAATAGTGTTATACACAGCACCCCACTAATAGTGTTATACACAGCACCCCCCTAATAGTTTAATACACAGCACCCCCCTAATAGTGTTATACACAGCACCCCCCTAATAGTTTAATACACAGCACCCCCTTAATAGTTTAATAAACAGCACCCCCTATTAGTTTAATACACAGCACCCCCTAATAGTGTTATATACAGCACCCCCCTAATAGTGTTATACACAGCACCCCCCTAATCGTGTTATACACAGCACCCCCTAATAGTGTTATACACAGCACCCCCCTATTAGTGTTATACAGAGCACCCCCCTAATATTTAATACACAGCACCCCCCTAATAGTGTTATACACAGCACCCCCCTAATAGTTTAATACACAGCACCCCCTAATAGTGTTATACATAGCATCCCCCTAATAGTTTAATACACAGCACCCCCTAATCGTGTTATACACAGCACCCCCTAATAGTGTTATACACAGCACCCCCCTATTAGTGTTATACAGAGCACCCCCCTAATATTTAATACACAGCACCCCCCTAATAGTGTTATACACAGCACCCCCTAATAGTTTAATACACAGCACCCCCTAATAGTGTTATACATAGCATCCCCCTAATAGTTTAATACACAGCACCCCCCTAATAGTGTTATACACAGCACCCTCCTAATAGTGTTATACACAGCACCCCCCTAATAGTGTTATACACAGCACCCCCCTAATAGTTTAAAATACAGCACCCCCCTAATAGTGTCATACACAGCACCCCCTAATAGTTTAATACACAGCACCCACCTAATAGTGTTATACACAGCACTCCCCTAATAGTGTTATACACAGCA